>NC_049980.1:13425708-13485039 GCF_000003815.2 Branchiostoma floridae | reverse complement strand
AGTCGCTTGGTTACGTATTACGTCACCGCTTTCTTTCAATCATGGTTAAGATAACATTGAATTGCATCAGCGTGCAATTGTGATTGAAATATTTGAATGAATTGACTTAATTTTCGGGTTGCTGTACCTGTTGCGAACTGTCCATTTGCAGCTCCGTTGCTGACCCTTGACCCTCGGTAGGAGTAGACGTTGATGCTGTACATTGTTCCTGGTTCCAGTCCTGAGATGACGGCGTAGTTGGTCAAAGTAGAAGTCCACTGGATTTATAAAATAACATATAATTATCATAGATATTCGATGAAACTGAGCATTCCGATGGATTTTCTCTTCACACAATGTTTGACTTCTGTGATTCATTCATGGATATTCATTCGTGAACGGAATTCCTCTGTATAGTAATACCTACCTAGAGAGAGCAATACATGAAAATGTACTTACATAACCTCTACCCACGAGATGCCCATCTAGTGCTGTAGCGTTGACACGGTAACCGTCTGTGAATAATGAGGGTGACCATGACACCGCTATAGTCGTTTCGCTTGTGGTCACCAAAGTCAGATCAGACGGCTTCTCTGGAGCTAGAATTTTAAAACATTAGTCAACATTTAAAGCTCAACACACAGATATATGCATCAATGACCGATTACACTATACGTGAACACTGACAAACAACTCTAAGATTCCTACCTGTACATTGGTGCTGATGAGGGCAGTAGCATCTGTAATCATAGTCGTGCACGGCCCATTTGAACTCGTCTTCACAGGCTATGCTGGTGCAGGAAATGCTTCCCCGACTTTGGCATGTACATTGAAGATTCCCTGGTTCACCCCAGACGTCATCAACCTACAGCATAGCAGTATAGATATGGGGCATTGTAAACCGTATGAAACTTCAGATACACGTTCCAGGATTTTCAGCCGTATTTTTGGTCACCAGAAGGTTGCCGAATTCTTAAAAATTGAAAATTGAGCGGTTTTTTTGCAACTGAAAATCCCCACTGTCATATGAGGGAGGGCTGGGGAAACGGCGATAAATTTGCCCGATGATGGACCCTTAAGTGTCCTTTTTAGACCACGACTTGACGGCCAATAGATTTAACCATTGTGCCACACATGTCCTGTTGCCTGATATTGGGTTGGGATGGATATGTGTGACTTTGCAATGAAAATACCCATTGATAAAGTGCAATGATGAATATGAATATATTTCATTTGATCAATATGTGTGAAATCTTCTAAATGTAGTTTGATAATCACCTCAAAGTACCGTCCGTTGCGCTGACATCCACACTCATCGGGATGAATGCACGAGTCTCCACTCAGTACCAACCCGGAGTTACACTCACACCCCTCCACACAGATGTCCACACAGTTAGCCTCCTCGTTGAGACTGGAGCATGTGTTAGGACACGCGCTGGTACAGGCTGAGTACGTGCTGTTAGGTCCACAGGACAAGGCTAATGGAGAAAGCACTTTGACATCATCCTGCCATCGCATGTAATGTATTCAACATCTACCATCTACAAAAATTAACAAGAGTTTTGTAGTGTCATAGTTGGTAGAGATTGCCTGTACAGACAACTTGTATAAAGTCTGAAGAAAATATTTTTGGAAGAATTAGCTTGTATTGACTCAAAGACAAATTTACCAAAATACGTCTTTTCAATGCATTTCCATTCCTTGTTTTTTACATCCAGGGACGGTATATAATCATGACATATATCATTACATTCAGTTCCATTCAGTATATCATAGCAATCATGCGTAAAGAGGTTAAGTCCATACTTCACAAAACGACATATCACAAACTTCTGGTTGTACTTACGACAAAGGTCTTGTCTCCTCCATGACAGGCCAGGAAACCCCGCCCACGTGCAGGCATGGGCCGCAGACTCCAGGTTCTGGCACAGCTGTGCTGCGTCTCCACTGTTAGCGCAGACGTCGAACACACAGGAATCGTAGAACACGCCGAGGTCAATTACGTTCTCGCAGACGCTGAAGGTACCGTTAGGTTCGGTCAGGATGCCGCACATGGCCGGACCCGCCACTGTCTGCTGCAGTACATTATCGCAGACACCAGGAGGCGCTGATGTGGACAGGCCGTCGTCGGTTCCACCACCCGTGCAGCTAAACAGAATTTAAAGCAGATTGATGCAAGTGGACACAATAATCGGGTTCGCGGTATGAACTACGCACGCTCGAGTTTAAACGTAAGGTAGCCAAACTTGTAACTAGTTCTTGTAAATAACATGTTTTGTTCTTGTCCAGTTTGGACCATTGCATATAGATCGAATTTCAATGATAACTGTTTTCTTAACATTGAGAAAATGACAAAGACGAAGCCAACCTTGACCAGCTCGTGGCCCAGCTCTCCCCGAATGTGTTTAGATCCCCTGTGACCCAGCCGTATGACGTCATGAAGTCGTTACCCTGGTAACCGTCAAAATCCCCGCACAATCCGCACATTTGGTTCCTGTAGGTCCCGGGCACGAACACCTGAATAGGGAATGAAGAAGAACTTTTACAATTTACCACTTTATGGGTTCGTGCTACTCTTGAGTATCACACAGCAAATGTATTTGAAGACAAAGAACTATAATGATTGTTGTAATGTTAACATTCTTTACCGAATGACCATAATGACCATAATGGGTCTAGCAATACCCCTATACTAAATCAACCAAATCCTTTTCGACACAACTTGTCGATTCCTACGAAGAGTACTGAGCTGTTTGGAGCAAAGTGACTGAGTGTTATGTACTGAAATACGATATAATAGCCCCAAATCATTGATATCACCGCTACAAGCTTTTACTTACTTTTGCGTAATGGGAGCCGTCGTAGAAAACTTTGACGGACGTGTCAGTCTTCAGTAGTACGAACATACCGCTGTAGCTTCCCCAGACAGTGTCATTTAGGTTGAACGGTGGTGTGTAGCGAACTCCATCGACCTAAGTTGGGCATAAGTATGTTAATGTCATTAATAGTTACCAACAATGGAAATGAATGCATGCGCAATTACGATACAACTGCGGCTTTTAATTTCAATCACTGAAAATTATGTATCATTTTGAAATGAAGCAAATGTTAAGTTAATATCAAACAAGCTGCCCAAACTACACCACCCCCACCCCAACCCCCAAAATGTAATTTCCAAGGCAAAATATACAAAAAAACGGAAGTTCCGTTGCAGTACCAAGGGTGGCCGATGAGGGACCTTATAAGTTTTGGCTTCTTCTTCCCATAGACCTGCCCACATACCATTGTTAACACATTCCGTCCAGATCGTCTAAACTTAACATGCTGACCCAAAAATATGCAAAACATTAACATAGTATTGACCAAAATGATACTTCCATTTTACAAGGATGTAATTAAACCTACCAAAACTTCCTTGCCCTGAAGGATGGAAATCCTGTACCCCTTCACGTCCATGTACACGGTCCTGGTACAGGACACACGGGAGCTGCTGCCGCACGGCTCGTTGGTAACCTCTACCCTGAAGTCTGTGGTGTTACCGCAGTGTTCAGCCAGCACGTAGTCACACGATCCTTGAAAGTGATGCACCCGCCCGTCAAATGTTGTGTAGTGGGGGTCTCCCCAGGCCTCGCAAGTAGCCCCGTCCACTACACAAAACCATACAGATACATGTAAATCAAGAACCGAAATAATTCAACTGCTTCTACTAGGTAAGAACTTATTGTGCAAACTGTTTCAGAAACGCCCGCAATTTTCATCAGTCATTTCTTTTGAGCAGAAAATGTGAAAATACATGGAAAATAAAAGACTGAGTTTATGGTTAGAGTTTAGTTCTACTGGACTTCACTGCACAATAACGTTGAGAAAATCGAAACAACTAGTTCCGAAACTGGTACTACATGTATTTCCCAAAGTATTTCTTTGTTACATATTGCTATTTTCTTACAAATAAGTACATGTCTAGACGTCTGATGTACTCACGTGTCTCACAGTTAACCCCGGTGTAGCCAGGCGCACACTGACAACTGTAGCGATTATCTCCGTCGATACAATGGCCTCCATTTTGACAGGGCTGAGACAAGCACTCATCTAGGGTTAACACAGAAAATGTGGAACAAAGCAAATCTTACGTCAGATGTGAAACAAAAAAAAAATGTTATTCATGGCTTGGATTTCTCTGGCATGTTATAATATGGATTTCTGAAAGGCATCCAAAAAAACTTATCTGATGTGCTTCTGAAAGCTTCAGGATATAACTCACCGTGGCAGACTACAGCGGCAATCTGGTCAATCTGCTGTGTCAGGGCGTTGAAGTCGTTCAGCCCGATCACTTTGCCAGGGTTTCCGGGATCGTTGGCAATCTGTTCCAGCTCAGTCCTGTCGTAGTTACCCACACCGATGGCATAGACGGATACACCGTCCGCCGTGAGGGCCTGAGCCGGGGTCTGGACATTGTCTCCGGACTGACCATCAGTCACCACAATCATCACCTGCGAGAAGTACAACAAAATAATAGTCAAAATAATGCTGTAGCTGGGCGTGATCTATATCTATGACGTAGTTGAGTTATATTTTATTCGTTTGCAAATTTATGCCTGAGCGCTAACTGTGGGTGTCAGACCGATACAGGTACAGTGTTTTGTCTTTAGATATATCTGACGTCTCCACGTACATTGCGGTGGCTTCGCTTCTTCTTTGGGGGCATTGGTTATTGGATAGTACCATCAGTTTTATTGTTGAATGGGTTTTGTGATTTTAGCACGAAATTAAGTTGTTTTGAGGTTTTGCAGATGGTAAAGGCTTGAGGAGATACATTTAGGTATCACAGTGTGATAACTGGGTGGATGAGTATCATTACAAGCACTTGACTGCTTGTGAAAATGATTGGGTAACGTTCTATATAACTTTCCGTTATTGTGTATTCAAGTGGTTATGATATTGTCCATATGTTATGCAGATTGCACGTGAGGATACTCACTTTCGGAACAGGTGAAGCCCTCCATGCAGCATTCGTCCGAGTGAATTGTATAGCTGCTCCAGTCTGTGTACCTCCTCCCCGTTTCCCGATGTTGTTGATCGCGTTGATAGTAGACCATTTGTCTGCGTGATTTCCAAGGTTGAAGTGCATACTGCAAGTTTGAAGTGCATACGCCATTCTCGTTGAAGCGGTTAGTACTCAAACTTTATATTGCTAACCATAATCTCATGAGTTAAACATAAAAACTTAAAAGCATAGTAGCACCTACAAACGTTTTGAATGTAATATCTATTGAAGTTTTGTTTTCGTAGCTCTGGTATCATCCTCAATCAGTTTCTTTGTGATTGTTTCAATGTACTTACGTTTGGGAACCACTATACTGCACTGCGCCAATCCTGGTAGTGGTCGGACTGATGTCAAATGTGTTGACCACGTTAGCAGCAAACGTCTTCATCTGGCTGAACTCTGCACTGCTCACACTCCCGGACCCGTCCAGCACGAAGAATAGGTCCATGGCTCTGTTACAGGTAAGAGTGTGTGAGAAGGTCCACACACTTCTGTCGCTGATGCCCGGAAACGCAGGCCCCTCTCTAGCACAGCCGTGCAGACCCACTACAGCTCCCTGGTCCATGAGGATGAAGAAGTCACCGGTGTCGAATGTGTACGGAGGTGTCCAGAACGTCAGGGTTCGGTTGTTGACTGACACATCTGAGGAGGTTCTAGTGTTGATGACGTGGATTTGATCATGGCTACTGTTGTAGAATCGGATATACCTTGAAGATGAAGGTCGTTGGATCTTTGGGAAAAGGAGATATTAAGTTGTTTATTTTGTAATACTTAGTATCAATTGCAATACAAATGGGCAAGCCCATATAAGATAAGGGAGCTGTAGCGTTATCTTCAAAGGGTTTTTAGTATCTAAATAAAGTGACCAAGGTCTCATAGATACGGTTAACAGTAACTCAAGTAAGTGGCTAGATTTGTAAACGGTCGGGCGTTTAAGGCAGCATCCACTATTTTTCGTCATTGATTGAGCAAGATCTTAGTCCGACAGGTATTTGATAAAAAAAACTATGAACTAATACGTAAATGAAGTGAAAACAAATTCTAGACTGTTTAATTGAAAACAGCACAAGACAAAGTCAATACAGCATTGATGCTACTGAGGTGACAACGTTGATGACTCTACAGCCAGCTACTGTTTACTGTACCTCGGTATCGAACTCAATCGTCCATTCTGTCCTGTTCGTGGCATCAATGAATCCAACAGGCGCCAATGTTTGAGGAACCGCGTCAGGAGACGTGTCTACAACAGAAACATGGAAAGCAATCATAACAGTTTTAACAAGAGTTCGGAGACCTCATATCTCAATGAAATAGTCTGATTATGTTAATGACTTCCATATTTGCATAATCTATGCTTAGTTATGTACACCTGTAAATAACCTACGCTGGTCACTATGTTGATTGTCCAATCATTTACCATATTGATAAATTATGACACTTTTTGCATTAATTATGCAAATTAAGGACTTATTTGCATAATTGGTATCTGATAATGTTCCACCTGCCACAAACTACATATATTGCATGCATTTGAGTTCTATAAAGGAAACACTGCAAATACAATTTTCCTCATTAAATATGCAAATTAAGTGTCAGTTTGCATAATTTGCACTTCATGATGTGCATCTCTGTCAAAGCTACCTACATACCAAATATGATGTAAATTTGTCGTTCCCTTCTTCAGTTATCCACTTTAGAAGATTTTGACAAAAATGTCCCTGCAGTTCCAGAGCAACCTGCTAGGGGGACCAAATATACACCACATACCCCTTATGTCACAAGCTATCTGCCATCCAAAAATCAAGACCATAGCACATCCAGTTCAAAAGATAAAAAAATGAATTTTTGCTGCAGTACCAAGGTCACATACCAGGTGGCGCAAAATTGACCTTGACCTTTGTCTTTCCAACACCTACCCACAAACCAAATATCATCGTAATCCATCCAGAGGTTCTTGAGTTAGGCTCACTACAAAATTCCGGACACACAAACACACAGACACACAGACACACAGACACACCCAAAACTATATCTCCATTTTTCATCTAGAAATACATAACCGGTGCTATCTGCGCCGTATTTCCATTCTTGAGAATCTTGCGGTATAAACAGCACCATCAACGTTACTTCACTTACATGTACCTCCCAATAAGGATTTTACCATGTTCATAAGCTGGAGGAGATATAAAAAATTTAATACTTACCTCCAACCAGAAGGGTAACACAACGTTGCTCGGAAGTCAACCTGCGTGATCGAAAAGTGACAGTCAAAAATGTTTACATTGAAATGATTTCCGGGCTGTAAATATAGCTTTTGTCTAAATTGCGGGCTATGAGGATTTTTCAATAGAGGAAAGGCCAAATGACACTAGACTCCATTCCAAACTCTTAATTGCAAATTCTGCTCTCGCAAGAGCACAGTCTTTCATTAACTTGCGTGAGTTGGGCAAAAACGTCATCCGTCTAATACCAAATCGCGAGTCTGCGTTTTCTTCTACACGCGAGCCTAATCAGTCGTTTTTACTCCTACATTGCATCAACCAGGCAGCTGAAATATAACGCAAGACACAAGAAAGACACAGCTCATACCCGTTTGTATCTTCTGCGTGGAAGCAGAAGATGTGTTGTCCTCTCTGGGACTGGGCAGGTGTCCAAGTTATGTTGACGTGGGACCGCTGAGGATTGTTTGGGTCAATCTGAACTTGTGATTTGGTCAACCCCGGTGGAGACACGGTCAAGATTTCAGTGATCCTACGGAATTACATTGTTACCAGATAAAGAAATCAGTATCTAGTCAGTAATCTTAGTGATATTTCGCAGATGCTCAGCGATTAGTATTTAAATGGCTGAAAGAATATTTTTTAAGCATACATAAATTCTGACAATGTCTGAAAATCCAGTTAGTTGAGTTACAACCCTTTCCACTACAGGCCACACACACTGAGCGACCAAATTTATTACAGATCTATCCTTCAACGAATTAACAGAAAAAGAATGTATCTTTTCAAGTTTTGTGTGCTTTACTGTCTCTTAAATCATACTTTACATCTAGCGCCATATCAAAATTATGAAATCAACGGTCACAAAAATCCCGTTTCGGTCACTCAGTAATTAATCTTCATAGAACGGGGCACATGAGAACGATTAGCAACATCATTTGTTACGGTTGACTCTTCTGTCCGGCGTTGAGACTAAACATGTCCTAAATCATCACCAAAGAATTAGGCAGGTTCTCATTTCAATTCAATCATTGGCACTGTTGAAGTGGAAAACTAGGAAATTAACATACGCAGCACCGGATGTACGACTTTCTGCTTCAATAGAAGTGATGTATGTCTGTCCGTCTGCTATGGCGATACACTCGTTGTCCTGTGGTGACGACCCTACCAACTCGGGCTGCTCCTGGCACTGGGTGTTGGCTGTGTAAACTGGTATAGGGCACAATCGAATATAATACATGCATGATTTTATATATTAAATTGTTGATACGGTTTAGCATTCCACTTGCTCGAAGGTTAGGTTTATTACTATCATTACCAATAGTTGAAATGTTTGTGCGTCTGTACTGTATATGTTAAACGTAATATTCACTGAACGTCTTGAGCACTGAGTGACATAGAAATGAGCCAAATCAAATAATGAGCTAAATCATATACCAGCACGCCCAAGACTCGAGTCAATAGGAAACTATGAATATCCGATAAAATGCTGTACAATAAAAGATCATGGATGCTGTATGAACTTCAGGACTTGCTAGTGGACGATAGATAGGTACAAACTCATTTGCTAACCATAAACCAGAAACTGCAGTGGAATACGGCTCATGGGAGTCCCGTGGGAAACTGGAAATTCAGGCTGGGTAGCCCATGTCGGTGCATCTGTACCCCAGCCAGTGGTCCACCATCCCCATCCTCGAGTGGTCCTCCACCACGGGTACCAGGTTGTACTTTCAGTGGTTGGCGCTGGAGTCGTTACCGGAGTTGTTGTACTCTGTTCAGTGGTCCACCATCCCCATAGTTGAGTGGTCCCCCACACGGTATACCAGGGCCAGGTTGTACTTTCAGTGGTTGGCGCTGCCGGAGTTGTAGCCGGAGTTGTTGTACTGGGTTCCGTGGTCCACCATCCCCATCCTCGAGTTGTTCTCCACCACGGGTACCAGGTAGAACCTTCAGTGGTTGGCTCTGGAGTCGTAGCCGGAGCTGTTGTAGTTGGTTCCGTGGTCCACCACCCCCACCCTCGAGTGGTCCACCACCACGGGTACCAGGTAGTAGTTTCAGTGGTTGCCGCTGGAGTCGTAGTTGAAGTCGCAGTTGTTGTGCTGGGTTCCGTGGTCCACCACCTCCATCCTCGAGTGGTTCTCCACCACGGGTACCAGGTAGTACTTTCAGTAGTTGGCGCTGGAGTCGTAGCCGGCGCTGATGTGCTGGGTTCCGTGGTCCACCACCTCCATCCTCGAGTGGTTCTCCACCACGGGTACCAGGTAGTACTTTCAGTAGTTGGCGCTGGAGTCGTAGCCGGCGCTGATGTGCTGGGTTCCGTGGTCCACCACCTCCATCCTCGAGTGGTTCTCCACCACGGGTACCAGGTAGTACTTTCAGTGGTTGTCTCCGTTGCTGTTGGCCATCCCCACCATGGTTGTTGTGTTGTCCACCAGGACTGTCGCTTGACACGGTGCTGGGCCCCGCTGGTAGGGTAATCCTCAAGGACGAGTGAAACCGCGTACCATCCCGGCTGCAGGATTCCTCGTGACGTGTCGTAAGTGATGGTGCAGTTGTCCTGGTGAAAAGAGGCTTTGTTTTCAATATCTTTATTATTACATTGAATACACTTCTGTCAGTCTGTTTATCATACACACTTGAGCAATTCATAGAAATAACATCGAGGTTTAAAAGATACGTGTTCATGAGTACCTGGCCATCCTTGTAGTCTTATAATTAGGGCAAACTACATGTATGCTAATCTACAAGCATGAAAGACCGAGAATGACTTTGAAATCTTTACATCTGCTTGGAGATTTTCCGACGTCATTATTGATCGGCTATCAGATACTTTTGTAGCACTGTTAACCATAGTCTCAATGCTCACTGTGACAGCTGAAGAAGGCCAGATGATCAATACTGAATATGATTGCTTACCTCATCTAGTGTTGAATAAGGCAGTGGATCGCATGCTTCGCCACACTCCCCGTACACAGATGCGTACCTGCACTTCACCTGGTCTCCGTCAGGGTCTTCATACGGGATGCGGATCGTAGTGTCACAGTTGTTTTGAATCCTAGCAAGTTATAAGATATGTCAATTTCCAGAGTGAATGACAGTACTTTCTTCTGGTAACGTCAACTATAACCTCAGTCACACAACACATGAGCATGACGGAAAATGTTTAAATCAATGGGTTAAATCACACAGACGAACCCATTGGCGGTGAACTGAGCGTCCGTCAGGACAAAAGGGTTGTGATGTGTCGCATGTTAAGACTCATGGGACTGCGCATTGTTTTATTCTCTTTCAAAGTCTGAAACAAAATTATTCCCTACAGTTCTAAACCTGAAGATCGGCTGCAGTACCAGGGTGTCTATTAACCACCTAAGGCTACACGCACATGCACGGCACCAGATACATAATATATTGTAACGAACTGGAAGAACTTGGAGAACGTTCGATTGGAGAATTTTCAACGTTCGATTCGTACTTAAAAGTACTTGGAGAAATGACCACAATAAAAAATCAATTTAGGACAGTTTCAAAATTATAGTAGGGCTCAAAATGAGATAAATGATAAATATTATTGAGGTTCTGTTCCCTTCGTGGAAGTTGAGAATGACCATCTCAAACGCTAATACCTTTTTGGATTTCGTCTCTTTTGTTTTTGGTGAGTATTTATTCCAGACAGGTGAGCCCATTATTGAAACTATGTAGGTCTATGTCAATATCAATAATTTGCCAAGAGAAGTGAAAAAGTACTTTGCCAATTGGCCACCATTTTCCAATGGTATACTTTTGCATGGATCTTTCTTGAGCTTATTCTATTTTACCAACTTGCCTGTATATGGGTGAGCTTGCTGTGATGGGAGATGAGTTGGGCCTACCGGTGTCTGACCTGGTCCCAAGTTCTACATGGGTCTCCACATTCCAGTCAGGAGAGTGAGTGGAACCGTCCGGACGTCTCACCGTGATCCAACAACAGCTGGAGTGTCTATGTCAGAGGATTTTTTTTATAAGTTACAAGGGAAAGAAGCTAAGAACAATAATGGCACAAATGAACTAGTTTGTCCCAGTCCGTCTGAAGTCATATGGTTAAATTTAGAGGGCTGCGTGAGAACTGGCATGGGTGTTGCGCTGCTAAATAAGGAGTAGAGCAACTTGTACTTGTCGGCCACGGTAGTGAAGGCTCGGAAACCTTAATCGCACCTTGCGCGTGTCGGAAAGAAAACGATCATGCCCAGACCCCATCACCAATAAACATGCAAGAGTGCCTCCAATAATATCATAATCGTAGACGTTTGAAGATATGACTTATCTGGTTTTGCTTATGAACTACCCTGTGGACAAAGATGATTTTTTTTATACCTGACAACATGTGGTCCAGCGTCGGGAAATGTCAGACTGAATGACCCTTCCCCCTGTTGCCAGTCCTCCTGTACACTGTAGTCCGTACAGTAGTACGAGGCCGGGTTGTTCCCAGCCGATGATCTCCATGTTCCTTCTCCAGAAATCAGGTCCCTATTGTCAATGGAGTTCTGGTCACACCTTGATTGCGAAGACCTTCTCCAGCCAATCCGATAAGTAAAGTCGACCTTAAAAAAGCAGATGAGATAATTAAGTACTCCTTGCTTTGTCATCCTCAATTAAGGTGAAGTAAAAAGGCAAGGCGTCTTCATTACGGCACGTGTTTTAAAAATGCACACAAGGTCACCCATACGTGTGTTGGGTTCTTTATGTGTATTCAAATATCACAAATATCTGCTTGGGACTTGGGGTAGGTATTTTAAACTTGCTGCTGCATTGCAATGTTGTTCCTGAAGCGAAAACAGGATTTTACTGTGATTTATATGGCAATGGGAATCTTTTCTGTAGTTAAAGTAAACTCACGACGTTTTGTTCAGCTTTCCATGATATGGTAGCACCCCGGAAATGAGAGCTCTGGGCCACTCCGACCAGCAGGACGGAAATACACAGAACCTTCAACATCATTCCTGCTTCTGTGTGATATAAAAATAAAGATAAAGAATTAGCACATTCACATATTCTGATACTATGTGTACTCTATTCTTGACATAGAATGACATGTTGCCGTTAGGATACTATTTTTTACTTGTTTGAAATTTACAGGCCACGAAGGAAAGATTTGGGTTACTACTACGTTATTTGAATGCCAAATGAATGAATTTAAATTTGATATGATATCAGATTTCGTACTGAAAACGGGAGGATGGTTATTTTGAAGAGCATGTCAATACTTTTGTAATAGACAATATTTGCATGGGGTGGTCAAATTTGGGAAAATTCCATTTCGGATTGGGGTGATGAGGGATAGTCTACGTATATATTAATATGTAGTCACTTTGGAGGTTACTTCGAGATGGTCCATTACTCGACAAGTTGGTACTGAGCAGTGTATTTTTGCATGGGGAGGGAGAGGGAGTGAAATATGCGTTAGCTGATCACAAATGTTGCATTTCGCCTTTTTTTAATGATTATATAGTGTTAAGCACCAAGGATATGTCGCTCCCTTAAGTAAGGAATTGAATCGGGTTATTCGTGTGTTTGATCCTTATTTTGAACATCAGAAACTCACAAGCAATGAGCAACTTCTTTCACAAATGAAATATCTAGTATTTCTGTGTTCATAAAATAAAAGCGTCGCCAAGCAAGTTTAATGGCAATTTTCAACTGCCATGCTCATGGGTCAATAGCGTTGTCTAGAAAGTGTTACTATAACTGCAGTACATCACAGTCATCAGAAGTCTCAGCCCTTTGAAAAGCATTGTGCAACATGTATCGTTTGAAAGCTGAAGAAGAGATTTGTTTTGGGGTATAGTTGCAGTCCTATTAAGGATCTTTAGATGGTGCTTTTGATACATGAGAACGAAGGAGTAAAGCGTCGATGGTGGAAGATAGTTGCAGTACCTCTATGGAATGCTAGACGACGCCTTTGATCCACGCACAAATGGGGATGCAAATTAGGCTTTGCAGTTCTTTCTATATTTTACTATTCACTTATTACTGAAGGTTGTTTGAAGGCATTTTCCTAATTTTCCCAAAGTAAAGGACACTCGCACAGCAGTACGTACACGACAAAAACACTAATTGGGCGAGTTGTCCATACAGAAGCTATGTCCATGGTGCTGGACGCTATCTGAATACACACAACTTATACTAAACATCACAATCGCACATATCCAGCTGCAGGTTTATGAACACCACACCTGTTCAACGCTAAACACATATGTTCCTTGATACTTAGCAACAGACCTGTCATTCACTCGATCGACATATCTGTCCCTGGTACTGAAAACTATCCAAGCAGAAGTACGTATGCCTTTAATGCTGAACATTACATCGGTCAGACACACAGAGAAACACAACGGTTTGTGACACTGAAGTTGATTATTTTCTAGTCTAAATGTTGTTCTTCATCGTCTCGTCCTGCCCTTTTGTCACATGGGTTCAAATTTGTCATGTAGGTATAAATAGTGCTTAAATACTTCGGAATGTTTCAATTTCAAACTTTTGAATTGCCCTTCAGATATAATTTATTGAGGGTTTTGTCCATTATCAGACCAAAAAAAAAGTATTTTTGTGCCCCCGTGCCCAGGCATTATAACCAAATAACTCGAAGCGCTAAAAGGAGATGCATAGAATATAACGTTATGCCAATAGGATTTTGTTCACATATATTTTTTCGCCATATACAAAGGTACAATGTATATATCGTGTATAAATTGGGATTTCTTTGCTATTATTACAACAAAATTGCATACATGCTCTGGTACAACAACAAAAATCACATGTCAAGTCCAATCAGCTCCAGGTTTGGAAATTTGGCGGTTTGGTTGAGAAGCGTTGTCTCATTTGTAACTTCTAAATGCTGATTGGCTGAGCGTCTAATTGATTTACACTTAGCCTTTCCGCTGGCCACCTGGACGAGCCAGGTGCATGGGGTGAACGATCTCCAGGTCATGTACCATATGTGGGGCGTTGAAAATGGCGATAGAACCCCCGAATGGGTGATTTTTGGCAAAAAAACATAACACGGTCCTTTTAGTTAATATCCCATGCACTATCATACCACACTTTTGGTCCTTTGGACTTACTTGACTCATTTTCCTGATACCGCGAAATTAATATACAGTTTTGAACAGAAAATGGCCAACAAAAATTCAACAAAATCATTTGAAAGGCATTATAAAAACGTCTGGTATTAGCTCACTCTATCTTTGTGCCAGAGTTCAGGTCATTTGGCCCAGGAAAGAAGGAGATTATTCCCCTAATTAAAGATTGTGACAGTCGAAGAAGAAGCAGAAACATCAAGAAAACAATATTTCACCCCATACCATACGGAGTAAAACACAAGTTACGTAAGTAACTCAGATGTAAGCTGACTTTCAAATATGCTTTATAACGTTTTAGTGTAGAACACTATTGCTAAACACCGCACATGCCATTGTGCCAAACAATTACATGCATACTCAGCCAGTTCGGCCACTGAGCAGACTTCGCACTTGCCCTCATTACGACACTAGCCTCTGCCCACCAGTTCATCCATTTCATTTAATATTCGCGTTGTCATTTTTTTTTATTGAAAAGCAATTTTTGTGACCTCCCGATCGTCAGACGTGGAAGCATTCGTTCTGTGTTGCTTTATATGTGTGTGTAAACGAGATCAATTTAACAGTAAAACATATGAATATGCTCAATGATAGTGATATTCAAACATGTGCAATATGTAACGTTAACGCCATATGCACCTAAAATTGACAGAAACATCAACAAAAATAAATCATCCACATTCTAATACGTCAGTTGGAAAGGTTAACATAAAGGTCTGTAGTTTGGCTATGTTTCACGATGCCAATGTTGACAGAGTTATTTGAGATCCTTATCGCGTACCAGGCACGTTCTGCAAATGTCATACGTCATGGGTCACCTGTGCAAGAAAATTTGCTGTCTCTGAGCCACATTCTCAAGGTCACACAAAGTGAGGAAATGCCGACAATATAACTGTTAGAAACAAAATATTTCCAGGAAGGGGGGCTTTTTCAATCATCGTTTTGTGACGGCAATGGGAGAAACGTCCACATTACCTAAGTGCAACACTAAACGGTTGCCATGGCAACCTTTTAATCACCTTGACAGCACTAAGAAAAGTACCACTCTCTAACCAAGTCAGAGTCCTGTTGGAGTTAGATTGGAATAATCTGACTATTGATGAAAGACGCAAAGCAAAGCAAAGAATAAGGTTAACTAGCGGTACTTTACTGACGGGCGAGTTTTATGTCATAAATGACGCAAGTGCTATCTACCACCCGAAAGTCATGAGACCGTACCTTGTCCAAGACACAAGATAGGAAAGACGGGTGTTTTACTGCAGTAGCAATGAAAGCTACCGGGGGTCCAGAATCTCATGATTTTTTTTTCTATAGGAAAAGCCCTAAACGCATACCAGTTTTCTGGACAAAATTTACAAGTTACAACCCATCGATAGCTTCTTTGGCTATGCTGGTCGACCATATACTTAGTACAAACATACCTACAAACGCTACCAGAGCATACTATCATTCTCGGCCAGGAATCGTCTCTCATAAGGAAATGATTATAATATATGACGGCAGTACATGGCTGGATACACGTACTCCAAACTTTGTGACGCATCATTTCCTCCACAATCAAAGGCAACCTAGAACCATTGTTTACCCTTGCTCAACAGATACCTGTGTCAGGGAACAGGTATTTGCGTGACGACCAACTGGACGCCTTAAGAGCCAGGTGGTTGGTGTAAGGTTTCTCACTCAACACAGGCTTCCACTGTCAACATCTTTCGCTCACGGAAACAAAAGTTCGACGACCCCATATCTTTGCCATGCAATATGCTTAGTAACTAATAGATATAATTAGATAAGACAACACATCCATAGATTATTGAGTTATGATATTCAACCATAAACAAACAATTACAGAAAGAAATTAAACAAAGAAACTAATTAACGTTCCCGAAAACATAACCTTCTCGGCGAAGGTGATAAACCCGGGCAAGCTTTCTTCATCCAAGCTTGTGCGCCGAGTATTTACATTTACATTTGTTCTGTCCCGGCTATTTGCCTGAGAGTGTGTACATCCGCATATTGGACCTCATTGTTCAAGAATTGAACATTTCGTTGTTCGAAGTTTCTCTCGAAACAGTGCCTAGAAGCTGTGGTCATTCTTGCCACCAGAGTGCCAATTGAAAAGTTTGCGGGACCATAGAAGTATCAAACTTCAGTAAAACTTACTACTTGACGTTCTGCTTGCCATGTTTAGAGGGCATAACATATGACAGGTCCAAGGAGGTGTGGGTTTAACGCTTTTTTATGAAGATGTCACACAGACGAGACCATCGGCACTGAACAGAGCGTCCGTCGGGACGAAAAGGACTGCGCATTGTGTTATTCTCTTTTTTAAAGTCTGAACAGAAATTATTCACTACAGTTCCAAACCTGAAGGTGGGTTTACACCTGCGTATATTTTCATGCCGCATGAGTTCCGTTTTGACATTTTTCGACATTTTGACTGATTTCTTCAATACGCGGCCGCACGCACAAGTCGCACCTCTATCGCATCTGAATCGTCTTTAGAAAGTTTCACGTACGCAGGCAAACGAAAATATACGCCCAGTTCGCGTGATATTTTTGGACATGCACAAAACTATCATTCGTACGCAGTTTGGTGCCCAAAACGTTATGGATGCGCAATACAGTGGTCCCACGTCGGTCGATTGCGCTATGAAGACGCTACATGTTTGCGCTTTATACGCAGTAATACGCGGAAATCGCGGTATTGCGAGTACATAGCGTTCTTACAGCGCAGACACAACGCACCATGAGCGACCGTATAACGAATGCACACATAGATCACGATTTAGTACCGTGCGTTCTGCGATCGCTTTGCGCATACTACGCGTACTGATAGCGTGATCGACGCACACTCCAGATTTGGAATAAATACGAAGGTGCATCTGACTCCAGACAAAAAAATCATCTCAAGATGTATATAACTTTATTGCACAACAATTGTACGAGGTACAAAGTATGGCATCTACATAACTACAGTGCTATAACTTAACTTAAGGCTTATCTAACTAATACAGGAGTTGTAGTATGGGATAAGTTTCTTACAATCATTGGAGGCTTTTACAATCATTTGGGGAATTTCTAATGTCTAAACCTTCTTTGATATATTTTCCTATATCTGCCATGCAGGGATTGTCACATGTCATTATGTATTTGAATTTGCACTTCAGGTCCATTTGAATAAATCCTTGTGTACAAAATGACAGCCTTCTGTATAGAGAATTGCGTATATCGGAATATTTGGGACATACAACCATAAAGTGATATTCGTCTTCTATTAGCTCTGGACAGAATGGACAAATCCTCTGGTCGATAGGGATTTTTTGGAATCTTCCGGTTTATGATGTCAGATCCAGGCCAGGACCGACGAATTTGTACCGGGGGCATGGAGAGATGGTCACAACTTGCAGGACACCATGAATGCAGGACACTGGTCCCAACAGAGCCTCCAGGGACGGGAAGATGTAGAGGAACCTGCTCAAGCACTGGGTCAATTTGTGTGACACACGTGCCATTTTGTGTAACAGATATTTGACTTAATTTGCTGCTAATGGCACTTTTTTGTGTGTAGAACCACATGATATAAAGGTGCAATATAGAGCCATATTACAACTTTGAAAGAGGGCGTAAGGTTTCATAATTGTTTAATTTACGTGTTTGATAAAGATCTTGAATACGTTTTGTGGTGTGTATGGGTGTGATTTTTATAGTAGTTGAAATACTAAGATGATAGGGGAAATCATTAAGGACAAAGTGAAAACAAACACAATCTTAACAGTGCACATAACTTCTTAAGGTAAATGATGGCCCACATTACCGAAAAGCACAGTGTCACTGCTTCACTGCTTCGCAAATGAATAAAAAAAACCTCTTCACTGTTTACTTGTCAATGTTCTACTTGCACTGCCTGTAAACAAAAGCATACGTAGTACAAAGGGTTCCTCTAACAAAAATACTCTATTGGCAATGTTCGCAAACAAAAGTATATGTAACAGAAACTGTTCCTCTGACACACCTGAAATGCGTTTGGAATGCAGTTAGCACCAGGTGCGTCAGGCATGCGGTCGGTAGACGTTGTTTGCGTCCGGAAAACGCCCAACATACGTACCCCATACGAATCTATTCGCAGTACGGAAAATTTTGTTGCGCATTTCAGTTGCAATCTTACGCATCTCATGCGAAATGAAAACGCTGAAGTCGTAATTCAAACGCCAGATGGGCTCGACGTACAATTTAATTTATTCCAAAAAAAATCCAAATGTTGGGCGTTCGGCCGCGTATTGACAAAATTTCATGCGGAAATCATGCGCACATGAAAATATACGCAGGTGTAAACCCACCTTGAAGATCGGCTGCAGTACCAGGGTGTCTATTAACTACAACACGCATACGCACGCACACCTACACGCACACGCGCATGCACACCTACACGCACACTCGCACACCTACACGCACACGCACGCACACCTACACGCACACGCACGCGCACAGCACCAGATATATTACCTCCTTGGTGAAGGTAATACATTGTAACGAACTGGAAGAACTTGGAAAATTTTCAACGTTCGATTGGAGAATTTTCAACGTTCGATTCGTATTCAAAAGTACTTGGAGAAATGACCACAATAAAAGATATGAGTAGAAAGAGCATCAACTAGCGCCACAAGACATATTTACGTATATGAACATCCGATTCCTTGAATTTGTAATTCCATGGATCCAAACATTGAAACAACTGTTGGGAAATTCCGACATGTGTGCACGTAAAATCCGAACAACGTTCCAAAATGAAATCTACCGATGGACAGATTTTATGAAAACAAGAACATAAAAGCAATTATTTTTCAAATAGAGCAAGGTAATAGAGTAAAAAATGTTATCTTACCCATGCAGGTTCAATGCTGTCGCAATCTTTTACAACAAACGTTTTCAGAAGTACCAGAAAAGAAACCTGAAACCGTTTGCAGAGTTTCACAAGCTGAGTCAACGCTTAAGTTTGCGGTTCAACCGACACGCCTGATTAAGTTTTGACAATAGAATAAAGAAGGAATACCGTAAAGTTTCTGTTCAATATCTGTACAACAGAAGGAATACCGTATAGTTTATGTTCACTATTTGTACAACCCTGCAGCTGGAAAACAAAACATCTCCAGGAGAAAAGATACAGAAACCAGAAGTTCTGCTTCAGTATCAAGGAATGCCGCCAAAGGCCCAACGTCAACCTTGAGGCTTCAAATACTAATACATGTATGTAGAAACACAGACGGACAGACGCAGAAACAATCAAAACAAGACCTCTGTGTTTCATGCAAGTAACAAAGAATGGACAGCACCAGCCAAACAGTCTAATGTGTCTAAAGCCTCGGTTTATTGGATATGCGGAACGAAATGCCACCGAAACAAGCAGGCAGAAATATCAGAGGAAAATGACAATATCACCGAGGAGCCTGGTGTAAAGACTGCTGTTCCGTTGGAATCAACTTGAGGGATTCTTCTTGCTCCGCTGCGCGTAAGTTACTACAGGCAGATAATATGTATATAGTAATCACATGGGAATGTTTAGTTTAGCCCACACTCAACGGTTGACGGCCCATGATCAGTATCTACAGTGTCTCCCTTGGTATTTTTCATTTCGTTAAAGCCGGCATTCCTGGCTGTCAAGTCCATTTCACAACAGACACAACAAGTATCAAGTCGTAGCTTTTTTCAGCCGTGACAAAACTTTGACCCACTCACTACCATTTTGTTGCTTTTTGCAATCTCCCAGAACCCAGAAATCCCAGGTTCGACTGCGGCTGTTTTGTTATCGGGCTTTTTATTTTGTGCTGTGTTGTTTTCTATCTTCTTGGCTGAAAGGCATAGCGAAAACAACACAAAATAGAAAGCTCAAGAAAAACGCGTAAAAAACGTTACAAAAACCACGCCCGCGCCGAACCTCTGCTTCGAGAGTAGTCACGTGTACATATGCAGTGCTACAATGCATAATTATACATGTTTGCCTAGCAACTCTATATGTATACTATTGTTTGACTGAATTATTCCTTAGCTCTAACTTAAAAATGATATTTCATATTAAACCATACAGTCATACATTATCACCATTACCAAGACACGAGACGAAGCCGAACTTCTGTGTTAGACTAGATCTGTGATACTTCTACATGCATATGTCTATGTTTTGTCTTGTTGTGACCTGTACCTCGCTAGGTTGGGCAAAAATGTACAATAAAGGTCTTCATTCATTCAAAAGGGGATGCAAATACGGGGTGCAACACAGAGACACGATAAGCTTAGTTATTGATCACACCCTGTTAACATTTCTGTTGTCAGTTCAGGAAATCATCAGGCATCACTGTGACATTGTGACGGATCAGCAAACAAGTTCACAACGGCGCCCGAAAACTAAGTACCCGTAGACAGCGTTCGACTGAACTCACGAAAATGTAGCTATATCCTGGAGGCACGATTATGGCTACCTTTAAAGACACATGTACAGATGAAATCAACACGACTTGCCCTGTCAACTTTATTTCAAGGCTAAGCGATGGCTTTGTTAACTATCACACGTACAATGTTTCTTGTATGGTCTCATACATCAATGATTAGGCTCCAAAGCATTGAGTTCACTTTGCCACTATTTCGAATTGTTCTCTCACACTGTAAATGTAAACGTAGTCTCTGCCAGACTAACTACGCTAACTAAAAGTCCCCAAGCAGTCGTGTCAGCTGGATAAAGAAAAGAGAAGAATTTTGCCAAATAGGGACTATTGGATTTCAGTCAGCCTTTCGCAGTCTATCCAGCTATCAGCCGGCCGGCAAGTTTATTCCTAGGCTTTTATTCCTAACATGGCTAAAGTCCCCTTTTACTATACGACCATATGGAGGCGGGAGTTTGTTAGAGACGAGCTAACTATAAGTATTGGTCCCATAGTGTTTCTTCAGTTGGCCTTTGCAATTGGAGTGGGTCAGGAAATGCGAACTGACTCTCCTGGTCAATGATTCTCCCTATTTTTGCCGAATGCTACTCTCCGTACCCCCAGAGAAACTCCTCTTGGAGGGTACGTGTCAATGCATGACCACAGTGCTCAGGGCGCAAAAAGAATACGCGTTCTACATGTACATATCCGCTAGGTTACTGTAACTTAATCCCATCAATAATAAAAAAGCTTTCGTCACAAATACACGCATACACATTTTACTCAGGTGGGATATACTTTTTGGACAATTAGACCGCAAAACGAAACCTTATTTTGTGATAGCCGATATAAGAAATACACATATATTTTTCGTATTTGCATGGCTTATGGGCTACAACAGCGTGCATCGGTTTCTCTTAAACATTAAACTTGAATAGCAAAGGTTTGAAGAAAAAAAGTTTAGATAGAATATAGTTTCGAATCTGTACACGAGCCGCTATGCTACACTGTACACCTGAAGCGCGCTGTACCATGAGGATAGGATTCTTGAGCGGAATATGGCTCCAAATCACCATATACTCCAGCAAAATCATACCCTATCCTCAAACAAGGTCTACTAATGATTATGATGCGCTCTTAGAATTCATTTGAACCCTGCGGTGCTATACGTAGCGAACATATTTGAAGGGTATGCTCGACATTAGTCTCTACCAGACTCCATAGGTGGCTGGAAAAACCGTAGAAATGGAACAAATAGAGGTAAGCAGGTCAGAGAGGTACAGTCGGGTAAGGAACAGCGCGCGACCCGCGGTGAGGAAATAAGTCCTCTGGCCGGCCAACTGCCTAGCGCGCTTTTGACCATTTGTTCAATTTCTACTATTAGACCACCGGTCCGCGTAGCTTGGTGGAGGCAAAATCGTTATAGCGCAAATGTATTATACGACATCGAAATTCAAGCGCAAAGTTAGTTAACTTGTAACATTTCACCAAAACAAGTCTGAAATTTATCTATCATAACTAGCAGAATAAGTAGAGAAGTATGTGCTAGATTGACCCTACCTGATTCCAAGCCCCGCCGATGTGTGGATTGACTCAAAAAGGTTTCCCAAGGCTTTATAGGTTTCTACCCAAATCCTCCTAACACTGGAACGCGGAAATAACTGCATTTCTTTTACTTATGATTGGTTGAAGGAACAGGTGCGCTCACTTGTTGAATATTCATGAATCTTCAAGGCTTTTACGCATGCGCCCTTTTCAATGCGACGAAAATTTTGTCATCACAAACTCCGAACACCCGTAGGGTAAACACTTCTGGCATTGTACTCAGTTACACGTGAAGCTAGAGATTTGAAGTTTGTCCGTCGTTTGCAATTGCGGGTTGCCATTGATAGTGGTAAGAATAAATCATTGAGAGGATTGCCAGGATGCTGTATATACAAATGTAAAAGAAGCATACCAGTATCAGTATTAGCTTGTCCACTGAAGTAGCCTGATAAAAATTTTCAACGCATTGATGTTTTCTGTACTAGTCGGCATTGTAGTTACTCCCACCGTTCACTGTTAATTGAATTCGAAACCAACCCCGTAAAATTCCACAGTAGAGGTTGGTATTAAACGTTATCCTCTTTTTTGGCCGCTGTACGGTAATCTCCAACCAGATCCACGGTACTTAAGTATAGTATCAAACTTACCGCTTGACTCCCTCAGTAGTGGTGAAATATTGGACCTTCTGAAACATGGGGCATTTCAAGAACTTACAAAAAAACTTACAAACCAACGGGATATCGATTTAAATACATCATTTTGTTTTTATAACAGTCTGTCTGCAGTGTATAGACTCCCTTAGCCGGCTATACTCCATGGCAATCTTTGATATTATCTTATGGCACCCTAGGATCTGCTTGGAGATTAGCTGTACGGCCATGCGCCCTCTAGTGGAGATTGTCAACACGCATCGTTCTGGTCCGTTACACGGAAGTAATCTTCAAAAAGAAAAGAGCTCTGTCGGCTTAAAAGGCCTAGGAGGTCGACTTCACGGTATCCTTGTGTTACAGACGTGTTCTGGGACATGTGGCATGATGTGCACGTGCACGCCGTACCAACCACTGACTCCATCACACTGGTCAGGTGGTGGCACATGTGGCAGGGTATAGGACCAAGGTAATCTCCAAGCAGATTCCTCCGTGGCAAGACAGTTACATTAGCTGGACCAATTTTAGTCCTCTGCCGGCTAAAGTCCTTCCCCAGCTTATGTTACTGTCTTGCCACGGAGGAATCTGCTTGGAGATTAGGACCAAGGAGCTTTTATCAGGTAATGCTTATATGACGTTATAAAAGTTTTGCACCTTCCTTTATGTGGCGGAGGGGGAGAGCTATATACTTGGAGAAGGACGTAACAGATAGCAACAAACAAACAAAAAAGCTGTGAAGGCGATGGCTTCGCATGATGATAATTCCTTCAATTTGATATCAGTCAATAAAATTCATATAACTCACTATTAGCCATACTCCAATGCAACACTATCTTATGTTGGCCCTTATTTTCATGTTAATTGGGATGTTTATTTTTATTCTATGATTTCTATCCCTCTATTTTTGTACTTTGTGTAATAGTTGAAAACATTTTACAATTGCCGTGCAATGAAATTCTTCTATGGCGTTAACGTTAACTGTAAAAACAAACAATAAGTGCATTGTGTAGAAGAATTAGTAACCTGCGAGACCGACGAGTGCCTTTACTACTACTAAACTCCCGATTGACAAGGATGAACTCAAACGGGTCCACCGAACTTATGTTCATATCATTCTTAGTGTTGGAGAATTCTGCCGAATTGTGTGTCCAACATTACATATACAGCGCTGTACTGTAGCATAGCCATTTGACCCCTCCCAACATCTGCTTGAAACTTTGATTGCCCCGTTGCAGGTTTAGTGACGACGACACGTCACCACTCCCATCATCCCTTTCGTGTCCAAAATGGCTTCCACTGGAAAATGGGAAACGGTCGGTGCTAAGAAAAGCAAAAAATCCACTTCCAAATCCAATGGAAAGAAACCAGGAGGCACGGGAACTGTGGAGAGAAACCCGGTGATTGAACACGCAAGTAGGTTTGGTTCACCGCCGCCAGGATAAGTTAGAAACGTGCATGTGACCAGGAGAAATAGGCACGACCATATGCCAAAATCCACATGTGAGAAAACCACAACGTGTCGCTTCTCCTGTTAACGTTATATATATTATGGAGGAAAGTACAGGTGGTGACCAACTGTCGGAGATATTTCAAATAACATTACTTATCTTAAACTTCCTTGGAATGTATCAAAGTGTGGATAGTCTACAACTGCAAGGGTAGACAGATAATACGATTATGTTAACGTTAATTTAATGCATGAATTGTTTGATACAATTATGATAACGTTGTAGGTAATTGCGCAATTGCACTTTGTTTGCTACATACGTAGCACATACTAGTAAAGGCCCCCATTTGCCTTCAAATCCTTCTTAAGAGGCATAACATAAAATCTTTGACATTGGGAGTGATCAAACGTAACTTGTGGGCATGCCCAGCCCGCGTAAAGTCACTTGCATACACGTCACTGGTAAGACCTAACCTTGAATATGCTGCAACAGTATGGGATCTGTATACAAAGAAAGACAAAGATAAACTTGAAAGGGTACAGAACCAAGCTGCCCGATTCTGTACAAACAACTACAACAGGGATGCTAGTGTTACCAAAATGAAAACAGATCTACAGTGGACATCACTTGAAGACAGAAGGAAAATGTCCAGACTTTGCATGATGTACAAAATGACCAATAAGCTGGTGGACGTACCGACTGATAAGTTTCTAATACCAGCTCAAAAAAGAACAAGAAACAGCCATGACTTCAAGTACCAGAGTTTCCAAGCTAGGATTGATGTGTTCAAAAATTCGTATTTTCCCAGAACTATCGTAGATTGGAATTTGTTATCACCAAGTACAGTAGGGGCATCTTCTCTGGATAGTTTTAAAGAACGCTTGCAGTTAGATGTGCAAAAGTTAGGTGTGACGGATCGTTCAGTGTAATATAACCAGCTGCTGCCGCGCCGCGTGCCTGCGAAGCTGGTGTGTTACGCCGAATGGCGGTTATACCGGCTATATAGATACAGATACAGATACAGATACAGCTCTGTTACTAGCATCATAGAATAAATATTATATAACACTTTAATAGTGCTTGCAGCATGATGCCATAAATTCAAAGTTTGCACAGGAGTTTGTCGCGGCATTGGTGGTGCAAATTATTATTGAGGTGTCGCATACGAGTTAGCTAATCAGGCTAAGCCAGTCCTAACAGGAACCCTAACACTAACTTACGTAGTAGCTAGTATTACAGTAGCCCTAACTCTACTGTAGTCTAACCCAACACCTACTTATTCGTCAATGGTGTTTGTCAAGATGGTATTGGGCTGACTCAACCTGATTCTGTTTTATCACATTTGATACAAGAATTCTTTCTGTTTTGTTTTACAGAGCCTATTGAGACTGCCCAGACAATATGGAGCTCTGTAGCTGAGCTAGAGGTGGATGACGAGCATAAGGAAAATAAGCAGGTTTGTAGGGGACAAGGACTATTCCTCCTGTATGTCTGCATAATCTGAACATTTTCTGTTGTCTTAAAATCACTGTTTATCAAGTTACAAATTGCTGTTTATACCTAAATTTCTATCGATAGTCATTAGGGTTATGACATATGGAGACCTAGAGCAATTCACAAAATAGGAAGAAATTTTACTTCTACCTTCCTAGTGATTAGCCAATATGTACTATACTGAATACATAATAATACTGAATCTATTCCTGCCACATGTTAACTGTAATATTTACAGAGCACAGTTGCTTAGAAATGATATTTAACACTGTGCTTACCACCAGATCCAGGCCAACAAGGATCAGGCAAAGTCATCAAATGCCTCTCCAAAGAGCCCCAAGAAAACTGGAGCAGACAAGAAGAAGCAGCAAGGAAAGGACAAGAAGGCTGGCAAACGGGAGTTCAAGACTGTGGAAGATGCCATGAAGAAGGTCAGTTTGCAACTGCTGACTCGACAATAGACTGATCAGCATAGTTTATCAGAATTACCACTGATTACATGGCAATTGGTTCAGATGATAATAAGACTCAAGAGAAAGTTTGCATGTGACTGTCAAGTAGTTGCATTTCTATGGGATGGGTCAATATGTAGAAATGCAAATATGTATGTGTATGTTGGGGTTTAAACTTGAGCAAAAGTCAAAACTCACAAAGGGTCACATGATTCTTCACACATATTGACAATAACATGTGAGTTGTACTGTTTAGATTCATAGGCTGTCATACAAGGGTATCTATAGGAAGTATTATTGTATGTGAATAACATATACTTGACCATGTAGAGGAGTAGGTGAAAATTTTGTGTATTTTGTATGTTACATGCTAACATTGACTCTGTCCATTTCAATTCCAGCTTGATGCCAATGTTCTGAAGACAGTCGTGCAGGACACAAAACTCAAGTTTCCTGATAATCCACAGGTACAGCCTTAGGTCAGGGTCTGGCCTCTTTCTTCTCTGTTAAGAATCTCCATGTCACACAGTCCCATGCTCTAATTTCTGCAATCTTAAGACTCAGTCCAATATACATATGCATACGTCATATAATGTTACATATACCTGTGCATGCGCACAAAATGAACTATAAAGTGTGACTGAAGATACTAGAACTTTATGAAATTCAATTGTCAAGGATTAAGTACACAGATATTTGATTAGATAATAATAATAATAAGAAGAAGCAAATATTGAAAATGGTTTGGAAGTTTATTTATGACTAGAATATTCATACAATGTAGTTGGAATTCAAAATGTAGCTAATCATTTACTGGCAGTTCTGATTAAACTGTGTAACGTTATGCATGTATAATTGATTGCACTATGTAGAATAACAACAAGCTACCTGCATTCGATAGTGATAAAAAGACCAAAGTATACCAATATTTTTGTTAATCAACTTATCTTGTTTGTCATATGGTGCCTAGATTTTTTTACACTTCAGAAAAACACAGACAAAAAAAGTAGATGACAGCTATGTATATCTTTCCTACAGTTTTGGCTGAATGACCTTGCGTCTATGCTGAACTTGAAGTTGGATGCTCCAGACTTGGACCCTACTTTTTACCAGCAGCCAGCAGGTAGTGTTATCTGTACCTATCAGTACCAGAAACATTTTAAGTATTTTTCAAATTTCTTATTTCACTAGTTTGACTTGAGAAACATGATCGGAGCCAGCAGTAAATGATCCCATAGCTTTGCTTTTATTGATCCAATTCCTTTGGTGGGGTTTGATACCAGGGTTGGCATCACCACAGACATGCTGTGAGGGATTGCATTTATCATTTTTAGTAGTGCTGTAATGATGAAGTATGAGGGTACTTAAGATGTAAGCCGCAAGTGTCAAACCTCCACACGTAACAGAATCCAAAACTCTTAATGGCTTTGTGTGAAGGGGCTTAATCTAAGTCTCTCCATCCTTCTCTGGTATACAAAACCAAGCAAAGCTGGTCTTTAGACAGAACATGTTTACACATATTTTGGTACACCACCTCTGTTGTGTTAACTCTAGACACATTTTATACATGTATGTGTACATGTTTCTCCACAGAGTATCCCCTGTCCATCCTGCCCAAGCCTGTTTACAGTGTCCTGTCCTCCACTGTGACCAGCTGCCCTCTCCAAGTACAGAACATCTTCTTTGAGCACTGTCTGTATATGATGGTGAAGGAGATGACAAACGGTAAGGACGTGTAGTTAACGTACAGGCCTAGATACAGGGCCGAAATTAGTTTTTGGTAATAAAATATTTAGGTGCACAGAAAAATTTTGAGTGCATAACATCATGAAATAGATGAAGTAGAATATCATCTAAACCTTATTTTTTTTAACTTCAGGATTCAGGAGTATGGATTGTAATTTTGAAAGTGGTTGTGAAATTACAAATGTCACATTGAGTTTTTTAATCTATGAAGATTAAATATTTAGCCTATTTTTTAAGTAATTTGCTTGAAAATGAAAGAATACAGTTTAGCTGTGAATGTGAGATGAAGTAATGTAATTCCTTCCCATTCTGTGTTTGTCTACAGGCACTCCAACTTATGGTTATCGCATCTGTATACAGTACCTAGCACAGAGCAGACCTGAGGTCACCACAGCAAACCTTCCCAAGGTACAGCTATTATATCAAATTTTGTTCCTGTGCATGTGCATTTATATGGTGCTTTGTTAAATGTGGCAAGATTGAAGATTTAGTAATATGAGATGGTGGCAGTATAGGAGATTAGGAGTCATTACAGTATATTGTTATCAGTGAAGATTTACAGCGTACATTCATATTTTCTTACACTGTTTTACATCCCACATGTAGTTTGCAGATCTACTGAAAACCACAGTGAACAGACCAAATGTCTGCCTGTCAATCATCTGGGGGCTCAGCCAATCAGGAAGTAAGGATTTAGCAACAGGGTTAACAGGTAGGTTCATGTTCAAGTTTTCAGCTACTTTCAATCATCTGCTCTCTGTAGTATCAAAAGTATAACAATTGGACTTTTCCTAACTTGTTTTAGGAGTATCATTTCTGAGAACGTATTTCAATGATTATATATAAACATTAATATTGAAACAGTGAAAAGAAAGAAATAAGTAGAAGATTAAACTAATATGTAATCTTTCTCACCAGTATGGTTACAGCTGTTACTGCCACACTTGGGCACAAAGAGCCTTTCCAGTTACATCATTGGGATTCTGGAAAACCTCTTCAAGTGAGCCTTCTTCTTGTATTTTTATTGACTTCATGTACATGTCTTTGATTTGGATGTGTCTGTTTATTTGTGTAGGTGTTTGTCTGTAGCTATTTGTAGATCAGAATATTGGTAGGAAGTGAGTGGAAGATGGGTCACTGCAAAGACTTGTGGGAAGTACAGTTCAGTGGTGGTAAAACTAAAATCAGGTCAGGTTAATAAACAGTCCTGGTCTTTAGGGTCAATGGAAGAGGTGTCTGTCTCTTTGGTTTTTGCACTGCTTTTATACTTGCCATGCATGTATGCAAGTCATGTTCACCCAAGAGTGACAGGAAATGGTAAACAGACACATGTGATATTAATCAGAATGCTATTGACTTAGATAATGAACTATATTTAAGCAAGATGTGAGGACGTCAACGTATTTCCCAGAGTCATAAGATCTGCAAACTTTGTTTTGTTGTTGATTTTCAGTACTTCAACTCTAGTGTCAAAGTGCCAGCCACTTTGTGTGTCTTTGGTATCATGTATTACAATGTATAGAAGCTTTGTATTTTAACTTAAGGGTCATGTACATATACAGCCATGTCAACAAATATCAAGTGATAGTATGATAGTATTTAACATTTGTTCAGCATTTTACACAAGTCATGATTACCATTTGTTCTGAATTGACAGGAGCCACAAAAAGACAAAGGCATCGCACAATTCCATTGGACCACACGAGTTCTTCCCTGTTCTGGACTTTGTTTTCACTCCTAACACTGCACTTGCACAGAGGTAAGATTCATCAAGACATGGCTCTCTGCTCATGCTACTTCCTAAGAGACAATAATTATTTCGATCTTCAGGTAATCAGACAATAAACAGTACATTTGTCAAGTTGTGGTCATACATTTTGAGGTTAGACTTATATTATATACAGCCTTATGTTAATATTTTTCTTCTTCTTCCAGCTTACAACAGAGACTACAAGCAGTTTATCCTAAAATCAAGGTAACTGGCCCCGTTTTTTTTATTATCAGTGTTTTGGTGCATAGTTAGATTTTTGGCCCCCTGTTAGGCCTTCTTGGTACTGCAGCAGAAATCCATTTTATTGTATCTCATGTTCTTCAAAACCCTTGGTCATGATTTTTGAGTGGTGGCTCTTTAGCTGCTGAAGAAAACGCACGAGTGTGAATCTCCTAGCAGCTTTCTTCTGAATTGGAGGTTATTTCAGGTGCAGACTTTGAAACAGCAGGGTATTCACATATTTCATTTTAACTGTTCTGACAGGACCTTGCATTGGGCCCCTCAGCCAGCAAAACACCTTGCCAGTACTTCCCTTCCCTGCTGGCCCGGGCTACTCCAAACTGCCCTTCTGCACTCAAGACAGAGGTAAGGCTTTATAATATGTATTTGTTCTTACACTGTAATCTACATGTTCTGGTAAAGCCTGATTAAATCTCGCTTATTGCAGCCTGCCCAACATCCGACCTGCTTCCTTGTGGAGGGGCCAGTCATAGACCTGGACAGCTTCAGTTTGTGTTACACCCACAAGTCTAAGTGCAGATCTGTTCCTAAACCTTTGTACCTGATGTTAGAATTAGGTATGCAGCCATGTAGCATACATGATAGCGATATGAGTAGATGGACATGCTGTAGTTAGATCCTTTTTTCAGACCTCTGATAGATGTACATGTGCATGTTGATCCTAATCTTCTTCTCCATCACCTTACAGTTACACTATCTAATATTTGTCTTGCCAACAGATCATGGAGCTCCTTGTACATTGTTTGATCTCCGACCCACAAAGCTTCAGCAACTGGAGACAGATGTACACCAAGCAGCTTCTTCAGTCTGGGTATGTGGAATGGAGTGTTTCAGGAGTTTTTGCAATGTTTGGATTTCAAACTTGAAATAATTCTGTAGTAAGGTAGGACTACATTGGGAATAGATTTTTGCAGGATCATAAATTTGTGATGGAGAGATCACTGCAGAAATGAAACCACGGAAAAAATTTCAAAATTGACAGTTTGTCAGGAATAATTCCAGATATGAAAATTTGTGACCTTTTCGAAGTTTGCGTCACCACAGTTGAAAAGTACAGACCAAGTAATGGAAGGCAATACTGCACATCTTTGACATGTCTAATATTGATGCAATATTATCTTGCAGAGTTCTCATGAGGTACATGCTAGACAACTGGGATAAGGTTTCTAGAGTGGTGAGTTAAAAATTTACATATATCTGCAGCGAAATTTAGTTGACTCGTGATTAATTTATTATTCATCACGGAAGTTTTTTTCAATCGAAGGCCCCTTTTCCACTAGATGATGATCGCAAAGTAGCTGTACTGTGACCAAAATTGGATTTGTATGACCCTTGATGTTATAATTGAAATTATGCATGAAGTTAAGATAGAATTAACAGACAAAACACCACAGAAAAGGACCAAATTTGCTCTTCATCAGTGAAATTTGTTGAACAATCTGTTAAATATTGGCGGAAAGGAAGTATTGAAATATATTTGCTGCTATGAAAAATGTTTTTCAGTGTAAATGTTTGTCATATTTCTGTGACTATCATTTCTTTTAAATCCATGTTTGACTGTTATAGCTCCCAGAGAAGTTTGTCCAGGAGACTGTGCTGGCATTCAGTATAACAAATGAAGAGATGGCAGCCCACACCCCAGGCAGGGAGGAGTGTCGGAGTGCATGCAAGGTGCAGTATAGTATTGCTTATGATGGCAGATAGGGGATGATTGGTTTCAGGAAAGGATTTTAACATTTTAGAAAAGTCATCCAGAATATTTAACCTGAGCTGTATATTTCTAATTTATATTACAGTATGACATGTTGTATAAAGAGATCTATTTTGCTTGCAGGAACTGTTGTTGAAGATGAAGAAGCCAAAGTTTCCTTGGGGACGGCTGATATTCACTATCCTCTTGCTGGTTGTAGCAATCCTAGGGCTAGATATCTATACACATGGCAGTTTCCAAGGTAAGGCAGACATTACACACATAGTTTTCTCTTCTGTTTCTTTGTTTGCTATTCGGCAATGGGCTTAGCCTATCAGTCTAACCAAGCTCTAACTATACCAGATAGTGTGATCAGTTCAGTGCGTAGTGACCCAACCACCTGGACCATTGGGTTTGTATCGCCACTGTTGTTCCTAGAAGCACGCAACTGGAAAGGGTCACAGTCCTCAGGATGGCATACATGTACGATACTGTGGTCCACTGTTCATTGTGCTTGCTGAAAGGGGAACTTTACAATGAATCTGTAAATACTGTACCTATATATAACATACAATGTATATAGCAAGCACTTGTCTTCTCTGTCACAACCAGTGGAGAATTAGCTCCTGAGTGAGCTTAACTGGGCCGAGATCTTTTTCTTTCTTTTCCTGCTCATAAAATTATTGGCTGTCAGTGCTGTTGTATTCTGTACCATTACATTATACATATGACTCTGTAACTTCATGTTTGTATAAGATGCAGCATAACTGAAGCATTATGTAACTTTCCTTTAGCCTCCACATCTCACCGTGTACTGAAGGACTCTGGTCTGCTGGCAGTGTCCCAACAAGCCTGGGTCAAGATTAGCTTCTACAGCAGGAAAGGCACGGACTGGGCCAGGGAGTGGGTGCCCTACTACTACAGCATGGTGGGAATCTTGACTATTGTATAGTAAGCTTTAGAACTAGTCATGAACAGAAGCATTTCAAATTTTCAGTTACAGTAGTTGCTCTAATTGTAACTGAAGCTTTCCACCATAGGTTGTGATGGCTGAGCAACCATTAAACAAAGATTTAACAGATTGCTCAACAAATTTCAAGGTTCTTAAAAACTAACTAATTTTAAGTCTGTTACATGTGCCCCCTGCCTGTTAACATGCAGGTAGCCGAGGTCCTGGACCCTTACATCAAGCTGTTGTGGCAGAATCTGTATGACCTGGGAGTGTGGATCGCTGAAGTGTCGGCACCTCTCAGGGCTTGGCTGGACAGAAAAATACCTCTGGTTCTAGAATGGGTGAGTAGTCAATAGATTAGAAAATCTAGTGTATGCACTGCTCTTTTTCTTTGTTTTGCATTGATTCAATCTATTGTTATATACTGTAAATTTCAACGTACTTGTAGTTTTATTTCTTGGTTGTCATGTTACCTCTACAAAGCGAAATTATGACACCACAAATAGGTCTTTTGTTGTAGTAACAGCTACAGTATTGTTTTGACTGCTAACATACCATATAAATTCAAAATGCCAGAAAAATCTCCTTTCCCCTCCTTATACTAAATTAGATAAACACAAAAATAAATGACAGTACCATCTTTTTGATAATACACAAGAATGTGATGTACATATACACTGTTGTAAATCCTGAAACTTACGTACAGATGGTGTCCTTAGTTTGTAAACATAATTTACAAGGAAGTGATGTCCACTCTGAATTCTGTATGCCGTGGGTAATGTTTTGAGAGTAAAATACTAATGTGTGAATATGTCATTGAAGATTGAACGCAAGAATTTTCTTCCTCAATTGAAATGTGTCAGCCTACCAGCTTTGTATTCAGAAGTATTGCAACAACCAGCGCTTGTACATTGTATCCACACAGATAGATGCCAAGGTTCCAGTGGTTGTGGCCTCCGTGACCCAGGTCACGTCCAAGGTTACCATGGCTGCCCAGGAGTACTGGGCTGTCCTGAAGCCCCACGTCATGGTGGTGTGGACAGCCGTGGGGGACAACATCCAGGCTGTGGGCAGCTGGCTGGAGAAGAACGTCTTCACGTGAGTACTGTGACGTTTGCACTCAAATATGTGTTTGCAATCTATTAAAGTTAAAACAGTGCAAAATCCTCCTTTGTCTTCCTAATACACTGTAAAACCATCACAAAAGTGAAAAATGTAATACAGCATTGGAAACACTCCACTAGACTGCTGGTGTAAAGTACTGGATACTTGCAAGGGGATGAACTTTCCCTTTGGTCAAATTCAGACCTATTTCCAAACTGAAATCTCATCAATGATTGTCTCCAAAACATAATTAGTGGGTAAAGAACTTTGTTATCCAGTGATTTACCAACCTGATGAAACCATTGCACAGACTGCACATTTTTCATCTTGCCTTATTCTACATTAAGTCACTGGGACTGTATGTATGATCAGGGAGATATGTATTTGTGCAGTCCATTTTGTAACTAGTTGTTGTTGTGTATACCTCTAGTGGGAAGCTGTCTCCAGAGGCCCTGCAAGCTTCCATGGTGATGGTGTGGGAGTATGTGTGGACATCAAGTACTGCTGCCAAACAGTGGATAGTGGACAAGTTTAGTGCGTAAAATAATTATAATCACCAGAATCAGTGCAATCCCCTGACCTTATCTTGGGACAATTTGACAAGTTTCCTCTGACCTCAGACTCTCTTCCAAAAGCTTAGTATTTTATGTAAGGCCTTGGAAAATTAATGTAGTGTTCCTGATTACAGTCCTACAAAAGTAGGTAGGTTTTCTTTTCTATTCAGATTTCAGGGTTAACATTTAACAAAATTACAGTTAAGAAATGACTAGTATGTTGTTAGCTCTCAGATATATATTACAATGAATAGTTTGTCTCCCTGCAACTGTACCCCAAAAAGGCTAGGGTTGGTGAACAGGAAACTCAACATTTTGCCTAGGTCTATGTAAATTACTAATGAAAATCATACTCTGCCCTCGTTAGATAATATATATAACGTTAGTTTAGATATCACTTGAGAAGAGCTAAAAATCTGATACAGATCATGCACATTTGTCAGGTCTTGTCTATACTCTCACTTAATTTCAATCCGTTGATACAAGAATGGCTTTTTCGTACATGACAGAAAATCATGTCTGATTATTATTTAAAGCATAACTAAGTTAACTGTTTAAATAGAATATTATTACACTAATTCATTAGCTTTCAGTGATTTCAAATGGCAGTGGTGGAAAGAAAATACCTCCATTTTAGAAACTACTGTCAGGCAAATAGATACACAGCAAAAACACCCCTATAGAGATTGCTCTGGCAGCTAAATTTTGTGACAAAGACACTTAATCTGTGGGACTGAGTGAGAAAATGTATTGGGATGAAAATGTCAGAAAAAATGCCATGTGCCAGGACTGCTTTATGACGCTTAGAATCAGTAACTCCAATAGTTTTTTCCCTTCACATGTCAAAGGTAATACACTAATTCATGCTGTGCTTGGTGAGCAGAGACACTATATGTGGAAAAAGTAAATTTTAAGTTAGTAGTAAGTTAAGAGAATCCCACCGTATATTTGCTATTGAGGTGAGTATTGTTGCTGTTACATGTAGATCCAGTGACAACTGTATACACCTTGGCAAAAATAAATCTTCATTCCAATCGTATAGATTACATTCTTGATAAGATACACGTAAATTTGTTGTCAATTGAATCAGAACGTTAGGTTATTTGCAAGTGATAGGACAAATAGACATAATTATTATCTCCTGTTTCAGCTGTTGTTTTGAAATCATGTAAGATACAAATATTTGCTTTTCCCATTTCAGAAAAATTATTTGATATACAAGTTCAAGGCAATTGAAATGGTTTTTGTGTAACACTGCTTAACACAAATTTAGTGCCAACACCTCACAAGACTATGACATTAATTTGAGGCTGTGGGTTGGATTTTTTTGGCATTCCCTCTGGTCTAAGTGATCCGGTAAACTTCTGAAAACCAATCATCTCTAACAGCTTGCTCTCTTATCTGCATGTCGATTTACAATGAAGACAGTGATCATGATTTACACAGTTGTAAATAAATTGGTTCCTTTGTCTCGAACAGTTTTTTGAAAGGTCTACCTGATGTACAGACATGTTTGTGTTACAGTCATAGAAAGTCATGTCAGTAGTGCTTTCTGAAGGATGTAAGATGGTGCAAGTCTGGATACAATGAGTGAGTTGTAAATAGAACCCACCAAAACTGGCTTTTCAGTAGAATAAACAAGTGTGTTTGAAGAACACATTTCAAGTAAAATATGTGTATTTTGATGGTTGTGGGGGAAAAGATACAGACTGACATCTGAGTAACAATTGTGACATTGATTTTATTGAAGTGATTTATCTTAAATAAAAATGTTCACAGTAACAATATCACAATCATGTGCAGGTCTGTAACAAAGCTGCAAACAATAAAGTACTTCAAGTAAATTACATCTGGTTAAGTTTACTTTGTTACTGAATCCTATCCAGGAAAGACTACAGCATTCTGTAAATAGGTTACTTGTCAGGAAAGAATACTTCCTTGGTGTTGTGGTAAAGAACACCTGCTAATTCTGTCACATCCTCCTTCCTGGCTCCAGCCATCACCTCCAGAATCTGACTGAAATGGAAAAAAAAATTCTTAATTATATGGACATTGTGTTACATGTGGTACTTGAAATATTATGGAGCAACTACACAACTACTCGACTTCCTGCAAACCATTTAGTGTCATTATTCAAAATAAGCTTAGCAAACTTTTTATTCAGATGTAGTAACAAAATCAACAGAAGTGACAAATCAGTTTCCGGTCACTTCTACATGTGAGTTATTTTCAGCACCAAGGACAGGTCTGATGAATCTGCAAGAATGCTATCCATTAATTATAAAAACTTTTTTTCCTCTGGAGTGTTTGTTCAGGTAAAACACCTTTAGGTGCAATACACCAATTTGTACAGTTAGTACAAGCTGTGCAAGACTGGACTGCAGGGTATTATCCCATCATAGGGAAGGACCCGTATTTTATAAGGCTAACCTTAAACTCTGGCTTTATACATAAACATCCCATCAGAGAGTACGTCCCTAACCTTAGCTAGGTATTTATTTCACCTGAGCATACTGATCAAATATGTGTAAAATGCAGCTTGCTAAGTATTTGAACCCAGACTCTTTAGATAAAACAACAACTCTAACCACAATACTACATTACAATTTTAACCATTTTAACAGCTACTTTTTCAGTACTTACACAATATGACAAGGTTCATTCCTGCTCTTGACACAGTGCCCTTTCTCCCATTTTTCTTTCTTCTTTGTTGGAAAAGTTGTCTTTAGAAGCTTGGCTCCTGCATGGCTTGGCCTCACCTCGCACCATGGGGCATCTAACAGGAGGTAAGGTCAATACAGCAATGTCACTCTGTTATTATTGAAACAGTAATTCTACTATTCTTAAGTATATACTCTTTTATCAATAAAAGTATGAAAACTTTATGCTTCCGTGAAATATTAAGGGTTTTCTATATCTTGTTAACTTGTAGTTCATTAATTATGAAATTCCAGTTTTGTAATTAACGTATTGATCACTTTCTCAAAGTTTCTGTCATTGTGACTAGTATACCAAAATATACAATGATGTACCACTGCAAAAACACAGACCACAAATCATCTTCTCATGAATTAGAGGTCTCTTCTATAGACCACATAACCTGGAAAGTCTGTCATGTCTGATAAAGAAGTAGATCTACCAACTCAGAACTATTTCCTGTCACTTCTGCAAGTCTGAGCTTTGCAGTGGCACCACTCATTTCCTGACACTCTACAGACAGTGAATTCTAATTACTATGGACACATTACTAAGACATCCAGACACACAGAAAACAACACCACCATGCATGGAGGCAAGGAACAAACCTGTTTCTATCATGAGTCTATCACTGGGAATGGAGCACATTGTTTCCAAGTTTTCTGCAGTCTTCAAAGAGCTGCAAAAGCAATAATGCACAGATGTCAAAAGAGTTCATTTGGCCTCTTTCTCCAGTGTGTTAAAATCTACACCTGAAATGATAAGTAGTGGAAGAATAGACTAGTTGTCAAAAGATATTTGTTCATATTGTGTAGTTACTATAATTAGTCTAACATACTCACCAGCCATTGATTCCAATGTAAAGTCCTAGATCTAATATTCTCTGTGCATCTTCTTTGCTACCATCAAAAGAGTGAACCTGGAAAAAAATAATAACATTATCTACTGTGAATAATAGAAGTCTAAATAAAACCACCAAATGAAACACAAAATGAGTCAACAAAATAAGACATGGAAATTAAAGTCCATTTTAACTTACCACACCTTGGGTGATCCTGTCTTTGTTTTTTGATAAGATATCTGGGGAAAAAATATTAATGAGTTTAGTTGTATGGTAAATACAAAAATCCACATATAAAACTGACATGGAAAATGACATTCCAAATTAAACAGCACCTGTGACTTGACTGTGTAAACTTTGTGAGTGTAAACCTATGCATGCTTGGTCCAAATGCAGTTAAAAAGTATCACTTTTGTCAGGTATTCTTTTTCATGAAATTGCTACTATCATTCAAGAAGTAGAAACTTTATACATGTACATGTATATAAAAAAAACCACAAAACTCTTTAAATCCAGCAACCCAATTTTGTGTTTTTATCTATTCGCTCATGAACCTAAATACTGAATTTGCTCCAGGTATAAATTGGTCATCCTAAGGAGAAAATCTTACAGTAAAAATTAAAGTTATTAAACAGGGCTGAAAATTCATTTTTGGAATTAGGTGCACTGGGGCACCCAGCTTAAAAGATTGAATGCACCAAAAAATGTTTGGGTGCACCACTTAAATTTAAGTAGAATGTCCAAAAAAACTAATAACAAAACTTAGTTATAAGCTATCAAATTCTTAAACAAGTAACATGACAGACATTTTTATTATCTTTCTAACACTTAGATGTCAAGAATAAATACAGGACTAGTATACTCAATATCTTTCCATACTAAGAAAATATTTTGGTGCACCCTGTGCACCCACTGAAAAAAAATGGGTGCACAGTTCCAATTTTGGGTGCACCTGGGTGCACCTGCACCTAGTATTTTGAGCCCTGTTAAAGCAGCTTCAAATCCATAACTCACCGACAAGATTAGAGGCAGCATTCCTACAGTGTAGGAACATGGGCAGCCGGGTTCTTTCCACAATGGATAGTTGCTTCTCAAAATACCTGCAAGCATGAACCAACTCATTAACACACATGACTAGTTCTTCTGTTAACCTTGCATGATAAAGTATCCATCTTAACTATCATTGTAAACTTAAGAGTGCTGGAATACACGAAAATTTTTTGAAATTATAGAAACGTGTTCTAGCTACTCAGTTTCCTGGTACTGTCATAAAAGCATATGAATTGAAACTACATGTATTACTATATTGCACATTGAAAATCTAGACATACAATGTATGAACAAACAAGATAAATGAATACAATGAAAGTGATTATGTATGATCAACAATGAAATGTAATTTTTTTCTGTGTGGTCTCTCATCATGCTGTTGACATTTTGTCATCTCACTAAATCTGCAGTACATTGCAACATTGCTGTTGCTGAGCAATTTGTCACAGTGCTAAAGAAATTTCAGCAATATAAAACAAATCCTTTTACACTTTGTGTTTTCTTGTCTTTTTACTCATACTTGAATGTACATCTTACAGGATCATTCCCATTATAAAGTCAAGGGTAATGAATTTAGGATGCAGTGACACTGCCAACATGCCACAGCCCAGTGAGCTACCTGCTTTACCTTAATTGTGTTTCCTTTGCACAGAAGTTGAGCCTGTCATAGTCTGAAAATAAATGTGAAAACCATGATTTCAACACAACAATGTAAACTCTTGACTCACATAAACTTTTGGTTGCATGGCAAAACAAAGAGAATCCATACCACACTGACCATAAGTTTTTCAGGACAGTATGTGGAAACAAAGCATTTAATTTTCCTAATTCTGCTCGGTGAAATGCAGACTATAACAGTATTATACTAGTACACACCCAGTCCAAACTCCCCTACTGCCACCACTTTGCTCCTGTTGCTCTCTACTAGTTCTGTGAGTTTCTCCAGGTAGGACTCAGGGTCAGACTCTTCAAACTCTCCACATCTGGTGGGGTGGCACCCAACGGTACAATACAAGGCATCTGCAATCAACACAATCACATACATGTATAACAACCTTTATCTCTATATTGGCCACTGGACAAAACATTTACTTCCAATCAGTGAATAGTTTAAGGCTTGAAAATCAATAACAAAGAAATTTACACACAACCTGCATATATTCAACTGCCGATATTTTGCTGACAGTCTACTAGTATCACCATTCCTCAGGGTAATACTAAATGGTTCTACTTCAGGGCTTGAAATACCACCTGCATATGCAGGTTAGTGCAGACAAAATTGGAGCTGTGCAGGTATTTCTGATATCTACCTGCACCTAGCCTGCACTGGTCCATGTACTGGGTTTTACATAAATTTCCTATAATGTAGGTATATGTGGATTGTTATGTTTATTACCTGCATTGAATGTTACCACATATTAAGTATAAAAGAAAAAAATATAGAAAAGGTTCCTGAACAATTTTAAAATGATCCATATTTCCTAAATTGCAGGTAAAATTTGTCTGGTGCAGGTAATTTTCAATGTTACGTGCACCAGTGCAGGTATGCAGAAAAAAGTATTTCAAGCCCTGTACTTCATACTGTAGTTAGGTGTCTCTGGTGAAGTGTGAAGAATGTGGTAACAGCCAAAATGAGTTAACTTTTTATCCCCCTCATCATCGTTCATACCAAGAGTTATCAATACTGTAGTGCAGAATAGACCAATTAACATTGCCCTGAGGTAGGTGACTTTCCAAACATGGGAAGGTGATTGTACTGGGCATGAGATTTACTTCAGATGTTTGATGCTCAAAGTCAGAAGTATACAGTGTGAGTCAGCAACTAAAATAAACGTACCATTTGTTTTGGCGAGTTCAAGTGCCTCCCTACTGTCCTGAAGGCTGCCACCAGTCACCATGATCTGTGAGGGGTTACATTGTGTATCTTGTAAACTTTATTTACTATAGCTTTGAATGTGGGTCATAACCTCTGACACAATAGATCTATAGAGTTCTTTGGTTGATATCATAAGGGATACCCTATTTACTGGCAGGATGCTAATCACTATGTTGATGACCGGCTCATTATGTGCCTTAAAGTCCCAAACTATTGGTCTTGACATTCTTTTGGGGGAGACTTTAAGCAAATGATACAACAACTGAGGGTTTTACCATTATTTTTACAATATTATGTAATATTCTGTTTACTTGTGTAAAATACTGTTGTACCTTTACATACATAGCCTACACAAATATCTCAAGGTGCACCTGTGCACCCGCAGCCAAGATTGGGATCACTTAATAGCTAATAGTCAATATAAAGAGCTTACAGTTACATCTATACTTGCATTATTATTTAAGTTATAGTGAGGCATCTGTTGTTGGTAACATACCTTTTCAACCCCATTGTCAAAGGCACGTTCAAGAACATCTTGTAAGTCATCTGGAGTCAACAAAATCATTGTTTCTCATTGTTCCTTCACTATCTTTTCATTCAGTGTAAACTATTTTCGAGCATATACTGAACATTACAGCCTAGTATTAGGGTTTCGATTGATCACATATGTTTATAGTTACACAGCTGCATACATTATACCCTTACAAGTTGTATGTCAGACTGAAGAAAATATGATGCAATAGACTCTAACTTCTAAAAAATGTATCATATGCATTATAGTGAGGCATATGTATTTTGTACATATAGCATTACACTTGAACTGATGCCTGTTTATACATTATTCAAAAATTGAATACACAGCAACTAAAAGAATCTCACAACAGTCCTGTTAATTTGCACTGCAGCAAATTGATGAAATACCATGTTCATCTTCCAAATTATAATGTTACTAGTAATCTTATCAATGACAATGGTAAATCGTGAAAACATAAGATAGTTGTTTACCCTGGTGCTTCTGCGACCCATGGTACAGTCCTCTGAACATTCCATCTGAGAAAATAAACCATATTCATATGCAAGTAGCTACATTGATCAGGATGAAATATCATATTGAATGAAGATGGATAAAATCGGAATGCTGTCGTGGCAATATCCTTTCTAGCTGTATGTGCCGTGCAAGGCTACACGGGTCACGGGTTCCTCACTGGGCTTCCAGTGACGAAAATATTTTCAAAATGGCTTCATCACTGGAACCCCAGTGACGAAGAAAGTTCATCACTGGTTTTCCAGTGATGAATTGCTTTTTTCCAGTGATGAAGCTCTCTCGGCACTGGAATTCCAGTGATGTACCTTGACTCGTCACTCGGTTTCCAGTGATGAACTCTGCTCGTCACTCGGGATCCAGTGATGAACTCATGATGAACGTCATTTGTCACTGGGCACCGAGTGCGGAACCATATACCAAACTGAATATTTGTCGTCACTGGTTTACCAGCTGAAGTTTCCTCATCACTGGAAAACTAGTGACGATAAATGTTCCCCACTGGTATTAAAGCCAGTGACGACGGGACTTCATCACTGGAAACCGAGTGATGAGAAATTTACCCGTGACCTCGGTAGTTTTGCATGTGCAGCAAGTATGTGCATCATTTCTTTATTCAAAATACTACGTGCTCTACGGCGTTGTACCATGTTTACATACTATGAACAGTGCTGCAAAATATGTTATTAATAAGCAGTTGACTGTTTTCAGCATAAACGGGGGAGGGGGGCGTGGCGAAAATAACTGTACACTTACCGGTCAAATTCACGCCTATATCTTAAAAGAAGAAGAAAAAGAAATATGTAAGCATAATTCAAACATTTATTGATCATCTGCAAATTCTAAATCCAAAAGTCAATGTAAATCCGACGAGAAAGCTGGGTAAAACTTTACCGATAAATCTCAACGTGGAGGCAGCCATGTTGAACGAAGTGCATTATGGGAATAAAGGAAAACATTTCCTCAGGCTGATAAAAGCTCCTTGATGTGGGGAAATTGGATTTTTGGGCCCCAAAACTTTTCAGAAGGTCCAGACCTTCCTTAAATTTGCGATCTTGGGCCCGAATCGGACCGATGTGGGGAAATTTGATTTTGGGGCCCCGAAACCTTTCAGAAGGGCACGAATCGGGCATTTTGGCCGATGTGGGGAAATTTGATTTTTTGGGCCCCGAAACTTATCGGAAGGGCACGAATCGGGCAATTTGGCCGATGTGGGGAAATTTGATTTTGGGGCCCGAAACTTTTCGGAAGGGCACGAATCGGGCATTTTGGCCGATGTGGGGAAATTTGATTTTGGGACCCCGAAACCTTTCAGAAGGGCACGAATCGGGCATTTTGGCCGATGTGGGGAAATTTGATTTTTTGGGCCCCGAAACTTATCGGAAGGGCACGAATCGGGCAATTTGGCCGATGTGGGGAAATTTGATTTTTTTGGGCCCCGAAACTTATCGGAATGTCCAGACCTTAAGAAAATTGTGATTTGGGGCCCGAATCGGGCAATTTTGGCCGATGTGGGGAGATTTGATTTTTGGGCCCCGAAACATTTCAGAAGGTCCTTGAGACCTTCATTAAGAAATTTGCGATCTTGGGCCCAAATCGGATCATTTTGACCGATGTGGGGACATTTGATTTTTGGGCCCCTAAACTTTTCGGAAGGTCCGGACCTAAAGAAATTTGTGATTTTGGGCCCGAATCGGGTCATTTTGGCCGATGCGGAAAAGTTTTATTTTCAGGGCCACGAAACTTATCGGAATTGAAGGTCCGGACCTTAAGAAATTTGAGATTTGGGGCCCGACTTGGGCCATTTTGGTCGATGTAGGGAAATTTTATTTTGGGGCCCCGAAACTCTTCGAAAGGGCCCGAAACAGGCCATTTTGGCCAATACAGGGAGATACGTTTTTTGGGCCCAAAACTTTTCGGAAGGGCCCGAAACGGGCCATCTCGGTCGACCTGGGCAAATTTCATTTTTGGACCCCGAAAACTTTCCGCAGGTCCGCGCCTTTGCAAATTTGCCATTTTGGGCCCCATACGGGCCATCTCGGTCGACCTGGGGAAATTTCATTTTTGGACCCCGAAAACTTTCCGCAGGTCCGCGCCTTTCCAAATTTGCCATTTTGGGCCCAAAACGCGCCATCTGGGTCGATCTGGGGAAATTTCATTTTTGGACCCCAAAAACTTTCCGCAGGTCCGCGCCTTTACAAAAATGCCATTTTGGGCCCCAAACGGGCCATCTCGGTCGATCTGGGGAAATTTCATTTTTGGACCCCGAAAACTTTCCGCAGGTCCGCGCCTTTGCAAAAATGCCATTTTGGGCCCAAAACGGGCCATCTCGGTCGATCTGGGGAAATTTCATTTTTGGACCCCGAAAACTTTCCGCAGGTCCGCGCCTTTGCAAAAATGCCATTTTGGGCCCAAAACGGGCCATCTCGGTCGATCTGGGGAAATTTCATTTTTGGACCCCGAAAACTTTCCGCAGGTCCGCGCCTTTGCAAAAATGCCATTTTGGGCCCCATACGGGCCATCTCGGTCGATCTTAACTCTTCCTTTTCTGCTGTGCCCACTTTCCGCAGGTCCGCGCCTTTGCAAAAATGCCATTTTGGGCCCAAAACGGGCCATCTCGGCCGGTGTGGGGAAATTTCATTTTTGGACCCCGAAAACTTTCCGCAGGTCCGCGCCTTTGCAAAAATGCCATTTTGGGCCCAAAACGGGCCATCTCGGCCGGTGTGGGGAAATTTCATTTTTGGACCCCGAAAACTTTCCGCAGGTCCGCGCCTTTGCAAAAATGCCATTTTGGGCCCAAAACGGGCCATCTCGGCCGGTGTGGGGAAATTTCATTTTTGGACCCCGAAAACTTTCCGCAGGTCCGCGCCTTTGCAAAAATGCCATTTTGGGCCCAAAACGGGCCATCTCGGCCGGTCTGGGGAAATTTCATTTTTGGACCCCGAAAACTTTCCGCAGGTCCGCGCCTTTGCAAAAATGCCATTTTGGGCCCAAAACGGGCCATCTCGGCCGGTGTGGGGAAATTTCATTTTTGGACCCCGAAAACTTTCCGCAGGTCCGCGCCTTTGCAAAAATGCCATTTTGGGCCCAAAACGGGCCATCTCGGTCGATCTGGGGAAATTTCATTTTTGGACCCCGAAAACTTTCCGCAGGTCCGCGCCTTTGCAAAAATGCCATTTTGGGCCCCATACGGGCCATCTCGGTCGATCTGGGGAAATTTCATTTTTGGACTCCGAAAACTTTCCGCAGGTCCGCGCCTTTGCAAAAATGCCATTTTGGGCCCCATACGGGCCATCTCGGTCGATCTTGGGAAATTTCATTTTTGGACCCCGAAAACTTTCCGCAGGTCCGCGCCTTTGCAAAAATGCCATTTTGGGCCCCAAACGGGCCATCTCGGTCGATCTGGGGAAATTTCATTTTTGGACCCCGAAAACTTTCCGCAGGATCGCGCCTTTGCAAAAATGCCATTTTGGGCCCGAAACGGGCCATCTCGGTCGATCTGGGGAAATTTCATTTTTTGGACCGCCCGAAAACTTTTCCGGCAGGGCCGCGCCCTTTGCAAAAAATGCCATTTTCGGGCCCAAAAACGGGCCATTTCGGTCGATTCTGGGGAAATTTCCATTTTGGGACCCCGAAAACTTTCCGCAGGTCCGCGCCTTTGCAAAAAGGCCATTTTGGGCCCAAAACGGGTCATCTGGGTCGATCTGGGGAAATTTCATTTTTGGACCCCGAAAACTTTCCGCAGGTCCGCGGCCTTTGCAAAAATGCCATTTTGGGCCCAAAACGGGCCATCTCGGTCGATCTTGGGAAATTTCATTTTTGGACCCCGAAAACTTTCCGCAGGTCCGCGCCTTTGCAAAAATGCCATTTTGGGCCCCATACGGGCCATCTCGGTCGATCTGGGGAAATTTCATTTTTGGACCCCGAAAACTTTCCGCAGGTCCGCGCCTTTGCAAAAATGCCATTTTGGGCCCCATACGGGCCATCTCGGTCGATCTGGGGAAATTTCATTTTTGGACCCCGAAAACTTTCCGCAGGTCCGCGCCTTTGCAAATATGCCATTTTGGGCCCAAAACGGGCCATCTGGGTCGATCTGGGGAAATTTCATTTTTGGACCCCGAAAACTTTCCGCAGGTCCGCGCCTTTGCAAAAATGCCATTTTGGGCCCAAAACGCGCCATCTGGGTCGATCTGGGGAAATTTCATTTTTGGACCCCGAAAACTTTCCGCAGGTCCGCGCCTTTGCAAATTTGCCATTTTGGGCCCCATACGGGCCAACTCGGTCGATCTGGGGAAATTTCATTTTTGGACCCCGAAAACTTTCCGCAGGTCCGCGCCTTTGCAAAAATGCCATTTTGGGCCCAAAACGGGCCATCTCGGTCGATCTGGGGAAATTTCATTTTTGGACCCCGAAAACTTTCCGCAGGTCCGCGCCTTTGCAAAATTGCCATTTTGGGCCCAAAACGCGCCATCTGGGTCGATCTGGGGAAATTTCATTTTTGGACCCCGAAAACTTTCCGCAGGTCCGCGCCTTTGCAAAAATGCCATTTTGGGCCCAAAACGGGCCATCTCGGTCGATCTGGGGAAATTTCATTTTTGGACCCCGAAAACTTTCCGCAGGTCCGCGCCTTTGCAAAAATGCCATTTTGGGCCCAAAACGGGCCATCTCGGCCGGTGTGGGGAAATTTCATTTTTGGACCCCGAAAACTTTCCGCAGGTCCGCGCCTTTGCAAAAATGCCATTTTGGGCCCAAAACGGGCCATCTCGGCCGGTGTGGGGAAATTTCATTTTTGGACCCCGAAAACTTTCCGCAGGTCCGCGCCTTTGCAAAAATGCCATTTTGGGCCCAAAACGGGCCATCTCGGCCGGTGTGGGGAAATTTCATTTTTGGACCCCGAAAACTTTCCGCAGGTCCGCGCCTTTGCAAAAATGCCATTTTGGGCCCAAAACGGGCCATCTCGGCCGGTGTGGGGAAATTTCATTTTTGGACCCCGAAAACTTTCCGCAGGTCCGCGCCTTTGCAAAAATGCCATTTTGGGCCCAAAACGGGCCATCTCGGTCGATCTGGGGAAATTTCATTTTTGGACCCCGAAAACTTTCCGCAGGTCCGCGCCTTTGCAAAAATGCCATTTTGGGCCCAAAACGGGCCATCTCGGTCGATCTGGGGAAATTTCATTTTTGGACCCCGAAAACTTTCCGCAGGTCCGCGCCTTTGCAAAAATGCCATTTTGGGCCCAAAACGGGCCATCTGGGTCGATCTGGGGAAATTTCATTTTTGGACCCCGAAAACTTTCCGCAGGTCCGCGCCTTTGCAAAAATGCCATTTTGGGCCCAAAACGGGCCATCTCGGTCGATCTGGGGAAATTTCATTTTTGGACCCCGAAAACTTTCCGCAGGTCCGCGCCTTTGCAAAAATGCCATTTTGGGCCCCAAACGGGCCATCTCGGTCGATCTGGGGAAATTTCATTTTTGGACCCCGAAAACTTTCCGCAGGTCCGCGCCTTTGCAAAAATGCCATTTTGGGCCCAAAACGGGCCATCTCGGCCGGTGTGGGGAAATTTCATTTTTGGACCCCGAAAACTTTCCGCAGGTCCGCGCCTTTGCAAAAATGCCATTTTGGGCCCAAAACGGGCCATCTCGGCCGGTGTGGGGAAATTTCATTTTTGGACCCCGAAAACTTTCCGCAGGTCCGCGCCTTTGCAAAAATGCCATTTTGGGCCCAAAACGGGCCATCTCGGCCGGTGTGGGGAAATTTCATTTTTGGACCCCGAAAACTTTCCGCAGGTCCGCGCCTTTGCAAAAATGCCATTTTGGGCCCCAAACGGGCCATCTCGGTCGATCTGGGGAAATTTCATTTTTGGACCCCGAAAACTTTCCGCAGGTCCGCGCCTTTGCAAAAATGCCATTTTGGGCCCCAAACGGGCCATCTCGGTCGATCTGGGGAAATTTCATTTTTGGACCCCGAAAACTTTCCGCAGGTCCGCGCCTTTGCAAAAATGCCATTTTGGGCCCCAAACGGGCCATCTCGGTCGATCTGGGGAAATTTCATTTTTGGACCCCGAAAACTTTCCGCAGGTCCGCGCCTTTGCAAAAATGCCATTTTGGGCCCCAAACGGGCCATCTCGGTCGATCTGGGGAAATTTCATTTTTGGACCCCGAAAACTTTCCGCAGGTCCGCGCCTTTGCAAAAATGCCATTTTGGGCCCCAAACGGGCCATCTCGGTCGATCTGGGGAAATTTCATTTTTGGACCCCGAAAACTTTCCGCAGGTCCGCGCCTTTGCAAAAATGCCATTTTGGGCCCCAAACGGGCCATCTCGGTCGATCTGGGGAAATTTCATTTTTGGACCCCGAAAACTTTCCGCAGGTCCGCGCCTTTGCAAAAATGCCATTTTGGGCCCCAAACGGGCCATCTCGGTCGATCTGGGGAAATTTCATTTTTGGACCCCGAAAACTTTCCGCAGGTCCGCGCCTTTGCAAAAATGACATTTTGGGCCCAATACGGGCCATCTCGGTCGATCTGGGGAAATTTCATTTTTGGACCCCGAGAACTTTCCGCAGGTCCGCGCCTTTGCAAAAATGCCATTTTGGGCCCAAAACGGGCCATCTGGGTCGATCTGAGGGAAATTTCATTTTTGGACCCCGAAAACTTTCCGCAGGTACGCGCCTTTGCAAAAATGCCATTTTGGGCCCCAAACGGGCCATCTGGGTCGATCTGGGGAAATTTCATTTTTGGACCCCGAAAACTTTCCGCAGGTCCGCGCCTTTGCAAAATTGCCATTTTGGGCCCAAAACGCGCCATCTGGGTCGATCTGGGGAAATTTCATTTTTGGACCCCGAAAACTTTCCGCAGGTCCGCGCCTTTGCAAAAATGCCATTTTGGGCCCCAAACGGGCCATCTCGGTCGATCTGGGGAAATTTCATTTTTGGACCCCGAAAACTTTCCGCAGGTCCGCGCCTTTGCAAAAATGCCATTTTGGGCCCCAAACGGGCCATCTCGGTCGATCTGGGGAAATTTCATTTTTGGACCCCGAAAACTTTGCAAATTTGCCATTGAGCCCGAAATGAAGTTCATGAATTAGCCATTCAAAATTTTAGTTTTAGGAAATTTTTGTCATTTGCATAATTTCATGGAGCCATGAAGTCTTCAAACACTTGTTTCAGACCACAGACAAAATATTATGACACTTGAGATCAGTTATGCTGTTTAAAATGAAATTTCCCACTGCTTTAAAAGGACTACTTTAGGGTGCCCACTCAGATTTATACATGAGTTAGATCACATAGCCTCATTTGATCGGCGAATATTTGCTATCATGTATCACTCCGAGGCTGCAAAACTCGGAATGAGCACGGAGTGGCTTGGCTGAGACGTCACCGATATATAAAGTAGAGGCTTTGAACATTTGAACGATTGCTTACTGTAATATTCTCAGTTAGACTGTGACGTTTGCAGGCTACGCGGGTCACGGGTTCCTCACTGGGCTTACAGTGACGAAACTATATTCAAAATGGTGTCATCACTGGGCGCCCAGTGACGAAGAAAGTTCGTCACTGGTTTCCCAGTGATGAATTGCTTTGTTTCAGTGATGAAGCTCTCTCGGCACTGGAATTCCAGTGATGAACCTTGACTCATCACTCGAGACCCAGTGATGAACTTCGCTCGTCACTCGGGGCCCAGTGATGAACGTCATTCGTCACTGGACACCGAGTGCGGAACCATCGAGGTCACCGGTTCCTCACTGGGTTTTCCAGTGACCGGCGACTCTTCGGCACTGGACACCGAGTGATGAAATTATTTCGGCACTGGGCTTCCAGTGACCACGTTCTAATAGCACTAGAACGTTCCAGTGCTGAGTTCGATATGCAACAAAAACACCCTAATTCACATGTCGCCATAGCCATGTTACAGTTAGAATTGGCCCGGGAGTGTACTGGGGACTTGCAGAGGCGACGTTAGTATAACTTTAAGTGCTTACTTTGAAATCCCCTCAACTTAAACGATGATTCCTTTTTCTTCAGTAAACTAAATATTTGTCGTCGCTGGTTTACCAGCTGAAGTTTCCTCATCACTGGAAAACTAGTGACGATAAATATTCCCCACTGGTAAGCCAGTGACGACGCGACTTCATCACTGGGAACCGAGTGATGAGAAATTTACCCGTGACCTCGGTAGTTTTGCGTGACGTTTGGGAGTATAACATTAAAGGGTTAATGACCCGTCCCGGGGTATATATATGGTGTATACCAGGCATATGGTGTATATGGTGTCATAACGCCTGGTCACTAAACCGCCGAATAAAATCACTGACTGAGCGGATTTATTTGGTGGTTTATAGCAAAGGACCAGGCGTTAGGACACCGAGGAACAGGCGGGTCATCAACGTTATTATCATATAGCCTACCCAAACTGACCCATTTAAGCGACAAATTCCATTATGATGCATACATCCTTTATTCAGGACATTCAATAAATTTGAACATCGAACAATATATAACTTGTTTGTGAAATATCGTTTAGTTCCAAGGCTTTAAATATTGACAAAGTCGATTCATCATGTTACTTGAAGTTGGATGTAAAGGTGGGGTCACACCTGCGTATATATTTAGTCCGTATGAGGCGCGCATGGGAGTATTTACCTCCACCAGGCTCCACAGGCCGTTGTGAAAATAATAGAAATTGGACAAACGTAAACAGGTAGCATGTCAGACGATTTAGCTGGGTCGCTAACCATACTTCTCGGTCAGCTAACTGGTCTTGCATGTATGTATCTATATTTGTCCAATTTGTACTATTTTTCCCGCGACCTATGGAGCCTGGTAGAGACTAAGAGCGTTATACGCACCTCAAACGGACTTGAAATTGAATATATATACGCATGTGTGACCCCACCTCAACAGGTTAAAGTCGACTTGGCCCCCAACTAACTGAAACATGGACTGCAGATTGTACGAACATTCCTTTTGATTATTCCCTCTGCTCTGGCATATCTTTCACTCCTTTTGATTGTCCAATGCCTGCATATCCTTTACACCGGTGTCAATTTGTATCGAGTTCATTCTGACCAGTCAGACGGAGCGATGCACACCGGGCCGGAATCTACGTGTTACGCCGTCATAACCAACTTGGAATGGGGCCTTCTGATTGGTCCGGTTCGCGGCTCCTGGCTATATAACAAATGTTTCAACTCTTATGGAAGGGAACTTTGTTTTCGCTACGTTTCTTCCCTGTGTTCTCCTCCAAATAAGGTCCTTGATCTGCACCAGACGGCTGCCATGGTTACTGGAGATCAGTGACACCCCGTGGTTGGTGTTCGATTACATTATGTAGCGTTATGTAGAGGTTAAAAAAATACATCCTTGGTTCGACTAGCTATAGACCGAAGGTAAACATTGTATATTGAAATACTAGAAAGGTAAAATACTGTTCATTTAACATGGGATAAATGATCTAGTCTCCATCAGACTCCCTCCTGGCCGATAAGGGGAAATAGCCAAGTTAGGAATATGTAGACTATGTATAATATAAAAATTGTATATAAAAGACTAGAAGAAGTTAATTGACTTAGCAGTGTTGTTCGAAAACTGTACTCCTTTGGCGTGGTTATTGTCTTTTTCAAAAGTCAGGTCACAGAGAGAGCGCGGCGAGAGCGCCCGGCCGTCCTAGTGGAAAGGGGGTATAATGGGCTTGGTGTTGGTCCTGAGCAAGGTTATCTAGGGTAAGTTGGGAATTAGATGCCAAGGAATATCTAAAAGCCTTAAAACGCCAATGCCATCCGTCAATAAATTGCTAAAATGGGAACCTCAATCTTCTATTTGGATTCGATCATTAGTGCAAACTGCTGGGATTTCAGAATGTAGTTATATAGTGGGATATATTCAGAGATAGTAGTACTCCCCACCGGACCAACGCCGAACTTAGTTGAGGAATGGTCATAACTCAGAAGCGTCGTGGAAAGGTCCTGAATGTGTGACAGGGTCCATACATCAAGTCAGAAAAAAAAGCCAAGACGAAAACATACAACAAAGCTTTTATATAGTGTAATTCGATAAAGACATTTCGGCAAGGAGTATGCCACATGCATAGCTAGCTCGGTATTCCCAACACCAGACCCAAACTTCTCATAAAGGCAATGTGTGACATTCGAAGTGCAACACACGGACAAATGTATTCTAATTCACATCTTTAGAAAGTGCAATAGTTTGTTATAATTTTCAAAGTGCAAACAAAATACTTAAATCCATGTACCCGTACTTTACACGGCAAGGGCTCAATTTATTCCCTCCAGTGACAGATTGTGCAAACAAGCTTAAGTCAAACAAGTAATAAATCGTCGTCGATATGTAAAACAGACTTGCTTCGTTTGCATAACAATTCATATGTACACAAATGAAAATTAACTTTGTAACCGTCATATCTTACGCTACATTTCATTAATCCAATTATATAGAAAGTGATCGTGTTAATAGGTACATGTACTTCCTTTGTGCATATGTTATTGCTTATCATCAGACATTGTACAATGTATTTATTCTAAGGAACTTTTCTTCTTAAAATCATAACATCAATTTAATTACTTTTTTGTACGTTATTCTCTTTAAACCATAGCAGCGTTATGACATGACACCTCATGAGTCGACTGTAGTTATCTATATCGTTTAACGTCCCCTTTTCCAATAGTGGCTGCGACCACTGAGCGACCAAACATTTTACAGGTCACGCAAAGGATCATTTGTTGAATATAGACTAAGAATTGTTTATTATGTTAATGTGTTTTATATCTTTTTAATTATCTCCTACATTTATGAAGTTCCATGGTTAAAAACTCTAATTTTAGTCACTGTGTGGTCGCTCAGTGATCGCTGTCCGGTGGAAAGGAGGACAGCTGGTGATTGTCTGTCAGGAATGATTGAACGAAAGAAAGATACAGATGATTGAGCTTCCGCGACGTGTCGCATATTTTGTTATGAAGATTATAGTAGTTGCTTAAAAAAGAACGTTTCATCCTGGTACGAAAAGGTAACACCAATGTGATGTAACAAATGACGATGGCAATAGTTGATCGTAAGCGTTGAATATGTACATCAAATATCAGTCATGTCAATACCTAACACAGATATCATTGTAAAAATTGGGTAAACACATCATACAGAATACATCTGTACACCAAACCCCTGATAAAATTGTTTTGGTCAAAGAATACATTTTGTACAATTAAAAGTTGCCGCTGTTTGGCGACAACAAATTAAGGATATACACAAAAATTGGATAAAATGTTTAAAATGCAACCACAATTGTATTCCACGATGAATTAGATTTAGGCTTGATTTTTGTTTCAATATAATCGCCTGGTCGAGTTTACATTGGATATGACCTCATGGGCAATGCATAAGTTTTTTTTTTCCTCGACCTTACCAAGAGGTTCGCAAAATATCCTACAAATTTTCAGAAAGGGAGTCGCAGCCTTCTTTCACCCTGTTATCACTATATTGCCAGATTACTATATGTTCTGCTACCCCTACAACGTTAGTCCCTCATTTGTTCTCTGCCTAAGGTTATACAAATGTATAGGGCTTGCAAACATTAGTTTATGATTGACCACACCAGGTATGTTTTGTAAACATCTACAGACATTCCGATGATGTTTTCAGACCTTGTAAACAAGTACATGCTTACGGGTATTTGGTTACAAGATTTCGTAATCAAACATTAGGAAATTACACAAAAGTAGCAGCTATCTTAGATTCTATTTTCTATTACAACACTAGTCAACCGCCACCCTTCGTGCTGCAGTTTACTACCCTTCTCCATTTTGTCTATTGTCGTCTTTGCTTTCCTCCAACAGAATTTCCTTGAGCTAGACGTCTGACGTCACCCATCACTACTCGTCTAACACAGGCTCATTCAATTCAAACACATGTTCAGCGTCACCCGTGGTCAACATTGGTTTCGGGTGCAGATGAGTGATCAACGGTGCTTCTAGCACAGGTTTGAAATCTAAGAACACGGTTTCCGGTACTTCCTTCTCCGGGGTGTTGAACAGCCAGATGGCCGGTGGTTCTTCACGGAACACCGGGGTGTTGTGCCGCATGCTTGGCGGTATCGCCGGTTTGTGTATCTCCGGTAGGGACTTTGTGAAAACAACTCGGTCTGGCTGACGAAGGCGTGGCTTATTGTGTACAAAGTTGTGCTGCACCTCGAGCAGACTAGGGGTGGATTTCAGCAGGGTGAGTGAGATGTTTTTAAGAGATGGCGTAGATTTGGAATATGACGACTGTGTCTGGAATAGCGCCGGGAGGGAGTGCGTACTCTGTAGCTGTGATTCCTCCAAAATCGGCGTAGTGAAATTGTAGGTCGAACCGGTGCTCTTCAAAGATGGGGTGCTATAGTTGAGCGTCGAAGAAGACAGCCGCAGTTGCGGCTCAGTCTTCTTAAAGGTGGTTGGCGTCTCTTTCTTTATCGGCAAGCTTTTTGCAAAAGTAGTCCGGATTTCCTCAGGGACTGGCAGGTTTCGTGTGTAGGTCGTCTCCACCCTTAAGCTCTCTGGAATGTTCTTTTGATACGTCTTGACAGATTCTTCCATAACAGGGATTTGGTGCACATAAGACGTCGGTATTGTCTTCCGTGCTGGCTTGGAATAGGTGTAGGTAGAAGGTACATGCTTGAGGTCCAGACCAGGATTAATCAGGAGATATTCGCCCTCGCGTATGGTGGGATCATTCTTCTTGTAACTCGAGGATGTCTGCTTGAGTGTAGGATTGTTAATGGTGAGTGTCTTGCTTGTCTCCTTGAGAAGAGGGAATCCATGTTTGTGCAAGTAGCCATACTCGTCAGCCACTGCCGTCTCGTAGTAAGCCAGTTGTCCGTTGTCATCTTCTAATACAACCGTACCTTCCCCTTCGGCACTGACTCCGCTGCGCTGAGTTCTCAGCCTTGGCACGCCCAGTGATGGTAAGCTGTCCTCGCCACCCTGGGTCGCCATCGTCAGAGGCTCGTCGTTCGTGAACCCCTTTGCACCGCCAGCCTGCCCGACTTGAAATTCACCTGCTTTTGGATACACCAACGGCTTTTCTTCTGCCGGGAGAAGAGGTGTCGCTTCTTTCTCGATCAGGTCATCGTCCTTGTCTACGGAAGGCTTGGCGGATTGTCCCACCTGTGGGTTATCGTGGAAATCGCCCTCTGTTGTGTTTTCACCTTTGACCTGCTTGGCCCCAGGTTTGTAAACATTCTCGGTTGAGTAGGCAGCTTGTTTGTTTGGCCCCTCTAAGTTGTCGATTGTTAGTAAAGTATCATCCTTTGGGGGACTACCCTCGCTGTGTGGGAAAAGGCATTTCTGCTCCAAATCGGTCAAGGCGGCGGTTCCTTCCATAGTCGATATTGTTGGAAGGTCTTTTGGGCCATCTGCCTCGTCCGTCGCTTCTTTTGTCTTTTCGGAAATATCTAAAACTTTAGACTGACATTCTGGGGATTCAGTTTGTTCACCAGTGTCACCCTTTGCTGACTTATTCCCGTGTAATGGCGACTTCTGACGTTTAAACGACACGGTCGGCCCGGCACTGCCTGTTGTTTCTGCGGTAGCGCTGTCTGAATCGTCGTCCGCGTCTTCCGGAAATGACGTGTTGAGGTAAGCTTCGCGAAGGGCTGGCGTCTCCTCTTCGATTCTTCCTTTGCTCAGCATCCCACGTGCAGCTCCGACTCGTCTGCTCGGGAGGAGCCGAGACCTTTCGTCACCGTTGTCTTCAGCTGCAGACTCAGCAGCGCTACTCAAGCTCTCCGTGTCGGACAGCGTCACGAGGAGGCCTTGTTTTTCTGACCGTTGGTTGTTGTCCGTATCCATTTTCCGTGCTTAATAATATCTAGATCTATCCCATATACTACTGCAGCAGTGCCCTGTTAAGACAAAAACATAAAGTTATTCAGATTAGCCATGTAATCTATCCCACAGTTGATAACAACTGCGAGGGAAGTTGTTCATTGACCATATCCAAACTAGCAAATGTCGTAAATATCAAAATGATTTAGATTAACAGGATTGAGTGAAGTTGGTGGCAATCATTGCTTCATTGTTATTCTGTCGTCATACTGCCTAAACCCGTCTTCCACATAATGGTGTCAATAAACTTTTTTTTCATATCTATATGAGAGGCTTATATTACATTTGTTTCTGGAATAACATTTTATTTGGTTGTCACTTTTGGGTACTTCAAAGCATTACGCTGTGGCTATATTACCTTCGTACGCCTTCCAAATATCAATATCTACAATGTTATAGCGTCTAACTTCTTTTTCTATTTATTACCGTTATAAGAGGCTAGGCTTTTAAGAAAATATTAGCGTATGAAGGCGAAGAGACTTGCCAGCTATAATAGGTTTGCATACCAGGCTATATGATGAAATTGTTTATGAAATGGTTTGTTAGTTGCAGCGTAAGGGCTGAATTGCAATTTTTGTACATTGTTCACTTCACACACACACACACACACACACACACACACACACACACACACACATTTATATATATATATATATAACATATTAAATACGTTACACTAACATGTCCGATTCCTTAAAAAAAAACACTTCAAGTTCTATATTAAAGCTTATACCACACTGTGTGTTTTTAAATTCTACACGGCATTAGCAATATCACACCGCTGTAGGCAGTCCGCCGTTAGGCAGTTGAATCAGTGAGCCCGTCCGAACAAAATAAACAGAACATTGAACATCCTCCACATGACCCGCACAGAGTCACGAGGGTTACTCCCCTTTTCCACACTTCAATTATAGCGTTAGAGTAACCTCATCAATGTACATTAGGCCACTGTAAGTATATTTTACGGCTGCCATCCACGCGGGAATTCAATGTTGACTTCAAAAACAAAAGATACAAGAAATCTATCGGAATGTCCCATATCCGGCCTGAGCGTAATCGAAGTGGTAAAAGTGAACCCAGCTAAGTACTTGTAGACGTTACGTCACTAGAGTGGTAGTATTGAGTATACTTGCCAACTTGTTACGTGATACTAGGCTTCCATATTAGCGTCAAAGTTTGTACACTTCTCCAACACAGGAATGGAAGACTTGCTGGCCGAGATACCATTTTTCGTCGCACAATGTTTTTTTTTATTTTACATTCATTGTCTCTATTTGAAAACCTAGCTATTTTTTTTTTTACAATCTTTGCTATTTTTAGCTCTCGCATTAAAGTTCGGAGTTTGTGCCGATGTCATCCATAAAATTTACTCGCTGTGGTATTGGGAGATGCTTGACAAACCTGAATTCAAGTAAGTACAGCTTTGGCATTTTGCATATTTTTAAGGTGCAGCCACAAGCACTAATGACAAGATGGCCATTATTCCCGAATCCCGAGTGGCCATTTTCGGTGTATCCCAGAATCCAGATCACGTTACATATGTATAATTCATGACCAATGCTATTGTTAATATTATTGACTTGAAGCCATAATATATGCAAGGAAAAATGCGACAAATGTAAATTTTAAATATACATGTTTTCAAATGATGCAGACTCATTAGAAATAAGAATGTAAGACATGATTGATCTGATCTATTTCAGAGGTCAATATACTTTTCCCTCTCAGGTCAACCGAACAGTCCTTCCACACCACACATTAGGTCAAGAGGTTCAGAGAAAAACACCCGGAAGCATACATTACAAGGACTATTTGGGAAGAAGTATGAAATAAAGAGTGACGATACACAGTAACACTACTAGTAGAGATGGACACTGCAAGTGAGATGACACATGTTCTACACATGTCTAAATGGAGAAAATAGTTCAATCACATACCCACAACTCCCAATCCCAGCATATATGTGGGCGTTAACGCAGATACTATGATATACTGAGCAACAATGTGATCACGACGCAAGTATCTACCAGGAATAATTTGAAAGGGTAAGTATCATACGGTAACACAAAATGTCGAGGACTAGATTTCCTCAAAACCTTTAGATCAGTTGAAAAATGTTGATACAAACAGCTGCCCCCCGTAGACCGCAAGTATTGAGTTACACAACAACAATAGCTGCTGTCTCTCAAAGATAATTACGGTCATGTGTTGTTCTTCTTCACTCTCCAAGCAAGCTGAAAATACGGAAGCTTATCTTTCGTATCGTAACCTATCGTAAATTTTAAACGTTCTATTTACAACTAGTTTCAAGTTCAATGCACGCCAAGGCCTTACATTAGACACGCGATGTTCCTTATTTTGGGTGACCACATTTTTCATAATCTGAGTTTTCGTGGACGCGATCCTATGGTTTATGGAGTTTTATAAACATCAAATATTTCATTTTATTAGCACGCCACGACTACATTGTACAGTACTAGCACGTAATGCCCCAGAACAAAGGACAGGTAATACGGATTCGATGCCTCGCGCAAAAGATAAAAAAAATCACACTTTCCGATAACACTCGGATCATTCAAGGACCCCAAATTATAATTTGGATAATCATGATTTCAGAGAAATGTAATGGTGGTTACAAGGATAGGTAAAACATGCAATCAGTAAACAACAGGTCACTTGACCCAATTTCCGCGTAATGAAAATTCGAGTCCAAACCTTAAGGACTTAAGATACGAAAACATAATTTCATCTGAATAACATACCTTTTCCGTACACCAGACTATCCTACAACCTCAAAGCCACTACAAAAGGACCCTGTGTACAAAAGGAGAGTGGTTACACTCAGGTATTCGTCAGACTATCCGCCATTTTCTGTAGACCTGAAATGGTGTGATGATCGGGCAGTGGGAGATCGTACGACAAGTTCTTCCGGTTCAGCGTGAGGGCGTGGCACTTGATTCCTTTGTCCCGCTGGGATTACATGCGAGCGACAGGTCACAACGTTCAAAAGTCTCTCTCTCTCTCATGAGTACATGTACATGGATAGCTAATGAAAGCTCATTGATATTAGACCGGACGGTTGATTTTGATGGCGTTTTTCAACTTTTACACGTCTCTATGATTGCCGCGAACGTAATGCCCCCGTTTATAATTGTTTGTAAAAAAGCCCATGTAACACATTTAACGTTACAGAACGTGAGAGTATTCTGAAAAAGAAAACAGGTACGGACGATTGGATTTTCAGTTGGTCGGATTGGTGCAAATTTTTATAAGTTTTCCAGTGGCTCCTAATAATTCGCAATTTTTTATTTTCACTTTCTTTTAAATGAGTTGCTACCAAACTCAGCGCGCGCCTTATCTAAATATTGAATTAATAGCCAACTGGCGCCAACTACAGGAATAGTTAGGATTAAAAAAAAAAATGATGACAATGTAAGTAACACCAAGGTTGCACTTATTCAGAATATTCATAAAGCCCCGTTACAGTCAGAATTTAGCCGGGGCGGGGTTCCGCCAACCCAAATTTCAAAGGGAACGGCCCTT
>NC_049980.1:13417344-13425608 GCF_000003815.2 Branchiostoma floridae | reverse complement strand
GAGGAGGATGACCCTGATGTCGACGAAGAAACTTTGCCATGTGTTCGTAGGCATCAGGTTCATACCTCCTCGTAATTTAGAGCTCGCTGACAACTCGGCCGAGCTAAATTCTTGATTTGTAAACGGGGCTTAAGGGGTACACTGAGTGAGCTAAGGGGTTCTTGTCTCTATGCACTGAGGTAAGACATGTTTTACTTCTTGTTACATCATTGTAAAACTTAGAAATTAAAAGAGATAAATGGGTAGAAAGAGAAATGTGTATTTAGTAACAATGAAGTCAAAGAAAAATTCGATCATTAAAGGCCAGCAAGACAAAGAGCCTTACCGCAAAGAAAGTCGCAGAGGATTTCGAATTCGCTGACCGGCAAAGCTCCTCCTGCCGCGCCTCCTCTGAAGCGTTAGAAGGCGCTTTTTATTTGCATTCCAGTGGAGGTCAGTTACTCAAATTACTGATTAACCTTTGACCTGCGTGAACCTGTCGGAAGGGATTGCAGATTCCACTAACCATACATCATGTTTTCATCGCACACGGCATGACTTTGATGCCCCAGTTTCGCCCATTTGAGACGAATGGCCAGATAAGTAACTCCAGACCACCACAGGCACCCCACAGCGGGCATGACTGCCCGTTTTGTTGCCAGTGAGGCAGCCTAAAACCGCCGGTGACCGTGTTTGTATCATTCCTGCGGTGTCAATCATAGCAAGCACCGTCCCGGAAAGGACACCATGTCTCTTAAGGTATTGTAGTACGTTGATTTAAAGCTTTATTTTTGGCAAAGCTTCTGGTGACCGGTGACCGGACTAGACATTCGGTCCAGAAACCTCGGAGTAGCTATGGATTCACTGTTTAATACAGTATCTCTTTTTTAACGGTGGATCACAGTGCTCGAGCGGGTGTAAATGCGTTAGGTTTGGATCGTAATTGAGTCAGACTTGAGTCGTATATCTCTGTTGACCGTTTCACGACTATCGTGCCCACCAAAACACGACTGTGAGGCCGAATCCCTTGAGCCCCATCGATTAAAATACGACCGTGTTTTGACTAATATACGACGAGGTCGGTAATCAGACGTATACAGTCGTATTTTGGTCGACGTCCAGAGGAAAGGTCAATAGAGGTCATCAGATGCGTTACAGCCTGGTTATCCAAATAAACAAACTGTAAGTTAGTCGGATGAGCTAGGCGTTTATTACGTTTATCTGCCTTGTTCAGTTGCTGATTTTTAACCCCCTTAGGAAAAATGAGGTCGCACAATTTTTTTTCGAAACTATTTTCATTTCTTTTGCAGAATATTACTTGTAAAATTCTGCTATAGGCTAACGTTAACGTTACAGTTCCTTTGATCCAACCCATAAAGTTTTCTCAAAATGAAAGCTGGTAAATGGTAGCTGGTCTTTTGACGTGCTAGGCGTCTACGTTTACTTCAAGTTTTATAATTAGGCCGTTCCATGTCGTTTCCATCAAATTATCGTTCCGCTTCGTTCTGTTTATTTCATTTTGGTTCCGTTTGGTTCTGTTTCGCTCTATTCCATACTGTTCCATTTTTATTAATTTTGCGTTGTTTCGTTCATTTTCGTACCGTTTTGTTCCATTTCATCAATGTCGTTAAATTCGGTTATGTTTCGTTATATTTCGTTACGATTCGTTACAGTTCGTTCCGTTTTGTTATAGTTCGTTGTATTTCGTTCCGCTTCGTTACAGTTAGCTTTCTTTCGTTTTGTTTTGTTATGGTTCGTTATATTTCGTTCCGTTTCTTTACATTTTGCTCCGTTTCGTTACATTTCCATCCGTTTCGTTATAGTTCGTTTTCTTTCGTTCCGTTTTGTAATAGTTTGTTCCATTCGTCACATTTAGCTCCGTTTCGTTACATTTTGTTTGCTTTCGTTCCGTTTTGTTATAGTTCGTTATATCTCATACCATTGCGTTATATTTCGTTCCGTTTTGTAACAGTTTGTTCCGTTTCGTTACATTTCGTTCCGTTTTGGTTCATTTTCTTTCGTTCCGGTTCGTTATAGTTCGTTATATTTCTTTCCGTTTCGTTTCCTTCCGTTTCGTTACAGTTATAGTTCGTTATATTTCTTTCCGTTTCGTTTCCTTCCGTTTCGTTACAGTTCATTTTCTTTCGTTCCGTTTTGTAACAATTTGTTACAGTTCGTTATATTTAGCTCCGTTTCGTTACATTTCGTTCTGTTTCGTTCCGTTTTGTTATAGTTCGTTATATTTCATTCCTTTGCGTTACATTTCGTTCCGTTTTGTAATAGTTTGTTCTGTTTCGTTACATTTCGTTTCGTTTCGTTATAGTTCATTTTCTTTCGTTCCGTTTTGTTTTAGTTCGTTATATTTCCGTGACATTTCGTTCCGTTTTGTAACGGTTTGTTCCATTTCGTTATATTTCGTTCTGTTTTGTTATAGTTCGTTATATTTCGTTCCATCTCGTTCCCGTTTCATTGTTCTTGTCAAATTTGTTTTACTTTATGTTGTTTAGATGTCTGTTGAGGCTAGTCGAAACCTGCATATTTCTGGAGTCCCTGTGCAAATACGAACAACATAAGTTATGTGAAATGTCAAGGTTGTTAGCCAATATACCTGTACATTGCATAGTTATCCGTCTATCTGTAGTTATACTTTATATTGTAATTGTCGAACTTGTGAATTGAATCAATTGACGAACTCGAGAACTGGTAATAATAGTAAGGTAGTAATGTTTTACTGGTGGTCCGCACCATGTTCGCCGTCTATGTTTAGTAATTCCAATCTTTCTTAAAGTGCAAACTGTTACTTACCTTGTTTAGACGACGTGTGTGGTTTTCATTGGCAGTTTCTCTCATCCGAAATGACGGAATAATAGAAGTAGCCTGAGTATCATCCTCCGTAGTAACCGCTGGCTCACAACTTTTGCTTTCCGTGGTTAGCAAGCGAAAGTCGTGAGTTACCGGTTACTAAGGAGGATGATACTCAGGCTATATGAGAAGCACATGGAATTCGGTTTTGAAAATCGTTTTATTTGTCGTTATTCTGTGTATGTGCTTGACTGCTTGTGTATATTTATCGTATGGCGTATAACATTGTGCGTATGTATAATAAAGTTTTTTTTTTGTTGTTGCAACATTTAGATACAATGTTCCAATGATACGTAACATAATTAAGTTATGAACGATTTCTTAAAGCGAGTTGTGATACATTCTAACATCTGAAGGTTATGTTTATTACGAAGATCAAAGGAAGTGGATTCTGATACTTGGCGTTGTATTAAATCTCTTATATTTTGTCCACTTTGACCATGAATGGTGTTATAGAAAATTGAATAATATGGCGGCGGTCAGTTTTTCCCATACAGGTACGGCAAGGAGAGAAGAGTACGAAGGCGCCCTGATACATGATGCCATCAGCTGTAGTTAAAGAGTGTTCATATTGTACACGTTCGATGAGTGGAGAGTCTAAAGAAGTGCGACCGTGCCAAACTACGCTGCCATATTCGAGTAGGGGACGGATACAAGATTTGTACAAGTATATGATTTTTACAACTTTACAAGGAGCTTAGATTTAAGTTTACTGGAGATTGAAACAGTTTTATATGCATTGGCTAGCATTAAACTTTTTTATTCAGACGCTCGCATCAGTTTTTGGATTCCAAGAACATGTCATCCATATAATCAAATCAACATAGCCTTACCTTGTCGGAGGGTTGGATGTGGAGGAGGACTGGAGAGTTTTGTTTTGTTACGTACTTTTTCTCTCCTCCCTGATTTTATACTGTACGATTATAATGAATTCGGAAAAGATCGATGAGATTACAAATAGCTGTATCTTTCATAGAATAAACATGTGATATACTCTAGCTTTCAATGTTCTGTATTCATGACATCGTCGCCATGGAGCCACTTGATATTTGTAAGTCATTATCGTTGCCATGCTTCAGGGGCACTGCACACCGCCTCCAACACAGTTGTCGCTTTGCTAACGTGTTTGCAAAGTTCAGACCTTGAAGTCAGGATTTACGAAGTGTTTGTCTCCAACAAAATCCATTTGTGATTTCTAACTTGGCAAGTAATACCGTAGGTAGCATGTACATACTCCGTGACATAATTATGTTTGTCATGCTGCGTTGTGTTTTCTTTCATATTGAGTGTGACATAGTGTTAATTATGGTTTCACCAGTATTTGTTACCGAACATGGCGTGTTTGTGTGCATTGTGTTTAGTACTAGGTTAATGTTTGCTTGACTGTGTGCTGTCAATATAACGGACTATAACAAAACGAAATATAACGAAACGGAATAAACTGTTACAAAACGGAAAGTTAACGAAATGGAACGAAATATAACGAACTATAACAAAACGAAACGAAAGTAAACGAACTGTAACGAAACGGAACGAAATGCAACGAAACGTAACAGAATGTAACGACGTGAATAAAATGGAACAAAACGGTACGAAATTAAACAAAATAGAACTAAAAATTAATGAACAGCTGGCAACACATCGTGCACAAAACAACCAGAGAAAATCACACAGCATTTGCTTGGCAGTATCCAATTACCGCGAGCCGTAAAGCAAACAGAGGCAACGCTTACCTGGTCCACAATACCGGAAACACGTGAATGCAGCAAAAGGGAACATCACCCAGCTTCAATATACCGGTCTGAGTAACAACACCGAGGGACTTCGAATTTGACTGTATAATTCCCCTGTCAGCATGAGTAAAAATGTTATTGATGATATAGAAATCAATAAAGTCATTTGAAGATAAGATTCGGGGAGAAAAAAAATACCGACGTTTAGCTGGACTCGATCCGACTTCCTCACAACTCTAATAGAAACCGCCCAATCCACTCTCTTATGTCACTGAGCCACGGAATACATTCTTCATTATCGTCTTTGACTAGAGCCTTTGTACATGACGGTGCGTGATTGCGCAACGAAAACAAAATCAATGATCGTGTAAAAACTTGTCATTGTTCCATCTTTATAGTAAACGGAGTATTTACACATGGTGTTTAAAACTGAACCTAGCTAGAAAAGATTAATATGCAACGTTATAAATATATGCTTCATTGTTACCCTGCGTTCTTGAATAGTACGTAAACGACTGTACTGCCGGCGTGCGGGTGTTAGGTCAATCAGTAGCGCGTCTGCATTGCGATACATGGCTGCCAGAAATGGCGCCGGTTCGAATCCTACGTTGTCTTACATGTATCTTATGTGTGAATCTGCAATAATAATCTTACACATTTACTACGCACTTTCAGCATTCTTCAGAGAAGCTCATATGTTATCTGTACAAAATTAACAAGGAACGTTAATCCATGTTGGAAATTCTAATATTACATTTTGCCGACTAAAACGGACCAAAGATAGAACTGACCTAATTTTACAACAGCTGTCGTAACAGCTTGTCCTAAAATATTCAACATTTAAATACATATACATGTAGTACATTAAGGACGTTATAGATATTTTTTTTATTCAAAGATGACATACACAACCTTGTCTACATCCTTTAAGTTTCTCTCGGTGCTTGATTGCTTATTTTACTTTTACTCTAAGGTGCTTGAAAAGACCGAAATTTCCATGCCCCGACGCACGGTGTTTATAACCAGAATCCATGTAAAACGCGGAGCTACATATACCAGAGCACGTGGTACCCCTAGATGTCAATCATTCCGGTAGCCACGGAAACAATCACCACGGTGACGTGCGTCGGCTTGCCGTCACTCACCGGAGTTGCCATGGCGCCGGACTATCACCGAGTCAGCCATTTTTGTTTCGGTAGTCTTGGCAACGTTACTTGTCGTCAAGGCAACTATGGTAGGCTTCCAGTCGTGATAAAAACACAACCCGATTCCAACTTTCTAGTCGTTATTCATGCGGATTTAAGTCGTAAGGTGGAACAGGTGAGAAAATGGTCGTAATTCAGTAGGGAATGTCCCACCTGACGACTGACTTACACCCCGTTCCCGACCCGCAGGAAAATTGGTCAGCCATTCACGACCCAAACACTGCTGTGGGCCAAACACGACCGACGACCCATTCACGCCTAATATTTGACTGATCAACGACCTGCTCGAGCACTGTGGATGATGTCATGATCACTATGATGTCATGCCCAGATTATGTTTTATTAACTCAGAGAGCTACAATTACAAGCAATGTACTAATAGTACCTAGTATGATTTTGTAGGTAACTTTAGGTAAGATTTCTTTCCTGTTTTAGTTTCTAATCTCCTAGGACAGGGGTTTGAAATTGCAATTGGTCACATTTAATAACAAATTTAAAACCTCATTGGAAAAAAGTCACAGAAATTTGCGTTGACACAGTCCCAGAGAAATCTTGCGATTCTATTAATGACAGTTCAGGCATCCACTCTCCCCAGTCTCTTCCTCACACTTTTAGATACGGCACTACATTATAATTTAATTGATGTGAGTGATCACAGATAGATACATGGCTAGCCAGCTGCCTGTCTTGTCAGCTTCCTCTGGCTGTCAATACACAGGATATCCTGCACAGCGGAGTCCTGGAATACTTTCCTTGTAGATTATGTGCTTAATACGGCCTCAGAAGGATGATAATGGCTTCCAATGTACATGTAAGCAGTCACTTATCTTTGAGATTTTCCTTCTGTTGATACATAATTGTATGAAGCTAAGTGTTGTTCTTTTGATAGCCATTTTGTCAACTGTGTTTATCTAAGTGTGGTTAGTTCTTTCTGTGAATGAGGACATACCTGGCTGGTGACATTAGACTATTGTGACCTGGGTACTAGCACCTATAAGGTTCCTTAAGTGCTCCATAATATTATGATATTAATTTTGCGGTCCATTTCCTTAAAGATATAGAGCAGTACATCTCCTATTTGGTGCTATAGATTCATTGAGTATTTTTGGCACTGTCCTTTTTGTTTCACCCGCATAAGGACGTCACAGATGCGGCACCAGTGTGCTCTCTTATGTTATGTGACATGGTGTAGATGCTCAGAGCTTTTTCTTTGCTGCTCTAGATCTCTCCTCGCCTCACCTGCATCTTTTGAAAAGCACTGTACCAGCACATTATATGTGGAGGCATTCTAAGTACCTATCGTTCTAAAATGTCCCTAGCACCCCCCACGATTCATGCACGATCCAGAAGTTTGTCTCCAAATCCTCGTCAGGGTGCCATGCCATCCCTGCTCGCCCCCCCACCCATGCGAACGAGCCTGACGCCTAGTCCCAGACTCCGCCACTCGTGGTCCCCCGCCCACTCCCCAACCCTCCGCCATGATGTCCGCAGCTCGCTGAACTTGTTCTATCGTTCCAAGGACTCGCCCAGTGATCAGCAGCTCCACCTGGCAGCCTTGCAGGGAAACATCGACCTGTTGAAGCGAACAATCGACGGCGGAAGGGTCCACATAGACAGTCAAGACAAGGTAGGTTCTCATTAAATAAAAGTGATGAAGTTGATCATCTATTGTTGCAGCATATTGCAATTGTAGGTAAACTGACCAATCTATAACTTATAAGACAGTTTACTTAGTCATTGTATTTTTGATAGTACGATTAAATGTGATTCACAGCCGACCAATGCAAATGCTGCAATTGGATTCACGTTTCCTCATGTATCTTACAGTTCTTTTTTTTTTTTCCATATATTACTATAGCCTATAATCTAAGTAGGACAGATTTGGCCATCTAGGGATCAAAGCATTTAATTAGATGCAACCTTCCACCCTCACTGATGGGAGATCAGTTGCTCCTGGTTTTCTCCAGTGATGTTTCTACTTTAGGGCCCCTTCATAGTCATACACAGACTGTGTTTCTGCTGTGCTCCTTGTCCTATAATTTTGTACTTGTCAGCTAATGTCAAACAGTTCTCCGCTTACACTTACAGTTACACTCTGCAGGGAAAAGTAAACATTGAGTTTAACTTAGAGTTTGTTGTTAGCAAGCTGATGAACGACTACCTTGTTAGCATAGTAAACAAACTATGTAGGGACCTGGCCTGCAGCAACATGTTTAGTATGTCACTATGTGAGCATTGAAATGCTAGAAGATTATCAGATTTTGGTAGTATGCATTGATTGTATAAGACGTGTGTGTGTGTATACTGTAAAAGAGAGATAACCCTTGTTACCCATGATATCATCGTGCTAAAAATGTTCATGGATCTTCAATACTAGTAGTATCGATATAGTGCGTAAACCACTGCGCACAGGATAGTCCCCTCATACTCTTTAACCCTCGAAAACAAGTGGAAACCAATGAATCAATCTCTTTTGGCAGAATTG
>NC_049980.1:13411041-13417244 GCF_000003815.2 Branchiostoma floridae | reverse complement strand
ATGCAGTTTTTGATGAAATACGCCCCTAGAAATATGGAGACGGTCCATCTGAATATGAAAATGCAAAAATTTTGTAAATCTATGATTGCTAACCCCCCTGTACATGCCCCCTGAAGTTTTTAAGTTGACAATGTACTAAACTAGTATAACGATATACTACCAAACACGCTTAATGCCTTAGAAATTGTACTTTGGCATCCTTGGCAGAATATTTGACTTCAGGGGAGATCATTGTGGATATCTGAACCTCCAAATGTATTTCCCATGCAAATATGGACTATTCCAAATCACCCCCATGGCAAAAATGGACTGATCCAAACTCAAAATTGGACGAAACGGGCTACAGGTATATTATAGTATAGTCTGTAGTCATTTCTACCAATTTTTACACTCAATCTCACAGAGGCAGTACTAGTTAGCCTTGTAGGATTTTAAAACGCCAGTGGTACTCAAATACTCTGCAAAGCAGATTTCTTTGTATCGAAATGGACCCTTGTTTTGAGTATCACAAGTTTTCACATACTGAATCAGGTCCAGGTTCAGGTTCGGACCTCTGGACCTGAACCAGACCTGCATGAACCTGAATTTCCTGTACCGTTTACCCACCCCTATTAGGCACCCCTGTAGTTACATGTAACTTATGTTTTATCCTATCAAGAAATAAATAATTATGCATGTAGGTGGGGGAAAGTTGTGTTCCAACTGAAAAATTTCGGGTTGCGCACTACCTGGATTTAAAATTACGACTTACGTTGCGCCAACCAAAATGCATTTTCAAGTGTGCAAGTATTTCGTATTTCGAGCACTGTTGCTGCAGGTAAAGGATGCAGCCTTCGGGTTCATCTCTAAGGAGATGCTCCAACAGACAAAGAAAGAAGAAGTCTGTAGTGCCATTGTACAAGTGGTAACCACGATTACCAATCTGAAGTTACAAGGGTACTGAAAAAGAGAAGAGAACTTGGATCGTTTAGACAGTACAGTAGGGAAGTCAGGGATTCTGATAGCTTGCAAGAGAAATGAAGAGGAGCTTAAGAAAGCAAGGACTCATGAGAAAGAGATTTGCAACATTTGCTGTGATTGGAAGAGAGACAAATACTTACTAGTACAAACCCTGAAAACCCCAGATGGATCTTCACATCAGCAGCAGAGGTGATATGTAAGTTTAAAGCTGGCCCAACTCAAGAACACAGTCCTGTCACTACCCATAACCACAAAAACTCCATCTGCAGTTAACCTAAAATTGTACTTGAACAATGTTACACGCCATTGACACTATCAATGAGTGTAAATTTGACTATGGTTCTTTTGATTCTGTTGTAAATAGATGTAACAATAAAACATTGTTGAAATTCAGTATCGCAGGCATCTTGCTTACAATAAGATATATCAGGGCTCGAAATACTACCTGCTTAATATGCAGGTTAGTGCAGGTAAAATTGGAGCTGTGCAGGTATTTTTGATGTCTCCCTGCACGTAACCTGCACTGGTCCCAAATACTAGGTTTTATACATTAACGTCATATGATGTAGGTGTACTGGGATTGTTATATGAATGTTACCACTACTACCTATATCAAGTAATATTCTGTAGAAAAGAAAAAATAGCAATGGTTCCTGAACAATTTTAGTATGAACTATACTTCCAAAATTCAGAGTGGTACAGGTAAAATTTGTCTGGTGCAGGCTATTTTCAATGTTACCTGCACCAGTGTAGGTATGCAGAAAAAGTATTTCGAGCCTTGGATATAGTATGTACATGTACAAGAGAGCCTAGTAGTAGAGAGAACAGTCAACTGTTGCTTTTCTGTCCATACTTGACAACACATATACAAAAACACTGGTTTTAAGCTTGGTAAAAAAAATGTGTTTTTGTAACCTTGAAACAATGTTTCTTTTTGAAGTTGCCCAATTCCTTGGCATCGAGTTTCTTAAAATGTTACCACTATTCTTGTGAAGCTTAAGACACTCTGTAGTTGATTTGGGTACTCTTTATTATTCTGAGCACTTGTCGAATTACTGCCCTACCGTGACTTCCCTGTTTTTAGCCAAATAATGGAAAGTCACCCCAATACTTGCTGCCCTGTTGCCATGGCAACCAAGAATATTAAACCCAAAACTGATAGAAAGGTATCTTGGAGTGTAATGCATCATTTAATTACACAAAATGTGCAAAAAAGAACTGAAGTAATGCAGTCAGTGCTTGCAGACCTTAGCAACGTCACACAAGCACATGGCGAGGGGGGTATCCAAACTTCAGGGGGTATGTACAGGGGGGTTAGAGTTTTACAATTGCCTAATTTTTGTGATTTCTGTGTTTAGATAGATCATCTCCATATTTTAGGATGCGTATTTCAAAAAGTTTGTACTAATGTCCCCCCCCTAATGTAATGTCCTACCTGGATTACTTTATACCACTGCCGCACGGCAATGGGAGGCAGACCATCCCACCCACCCCTTTCATATATCCAACAGGGAAAGTGCTCTATGTGCCTTAACAATAATAATAACATGCTTCTTAAGGCACGTTTTATTATAGCATGAACCATACCATTGATTAAAACCAATGATAGGAATCAGTTTTTATGCAAAAAAAACAAAATTATGTTTTACTTTCAAGCATATGATCAATTCTGACAAAAGTCAGTCCTTTAAATTGAAACCTCTGAATGAAGCCATCTCACATAAATTATTATTGATAATAGTCAGGCTGTAGCAGTAGTATAGTAGTACTTCACTTACAGATTACCACTTGACATAGTCTCTATGCATTGAAACCTCCTTTCTCCTTCTACAAATGTATCATGAAATCAAGTCCTGTGAAAATAAATGAATTAACTGGATTGCACAACAGGTTGCTACTGATATACATGTATAGCCCATTATGAATCAGATACACAATGTACTGTATCATGTCTTTTACATTGCAGGAAGGAACCACCCCACTGATACTTGCTGCAGCTAACAACCACTATGGGTGTGTGAAGGAGCTACTGGACCAAGGGGCATCACCACATATCAGGAGACATGTACGGTCCAACGTTTATTTGTCTTCTTAGGCCACACCAATTTAATTTCTTGGTTCACGGATTTGCTCGCTCCTATTTTTTTGAAAAAAAAATAAAAAAATGAAAATTACCACTCAGCAAATTTTCACCATTAGGCCACATCAATTTAGTTTCTTGGTTCACGGATTCGCTCGCTCCTATTTTTTGAAAAAAAAAATAAAATAAAATAAAAATTACCACTCAGCAAATTTTCACCATTTAATCTTACATTAATTTACTGTACATTGCATAGATTTGTAAGATTTAGATCTGCAAATTGGAAAATCAAATTTCTTTTAGTTTGTTTAGTCCTGCCTTATACAATGCACAGCTATACAGACAGGTTTTCAATGTTAAGACTTGAGCATATCAATTTTACGTGACCTGGCCATTGTCATGCAACATATGTAAACTTATCAAACATGTCTCCAACTTTATAAGATGATGTTTTACCAGTTTAAGTATATGCAGTGCCCTAAATAAGACAATTCAGGGTCAACAGAATTCGAAGTATGTGGGCAGGTGATCATTATAGACAGCATCTTTAATGCTTCTGTCAGAAAATCATCTAATCAAGGGACCCCAGAAAATGATCATATTGGCTGGGTGGTCCTTATGTATCTAGGTGGTCACTTGTACAGGTTTAAATGTATGTGAGTTGTCCTTTTACTTACTCTCACACCTCTTGTCACAACTCAAATGAATGTTTCTATTATTGATCAAAAGGATGATTTTGTTTTTCTTTCCACAGACAGGAACATGTGCACTATTCTTTGCTGCACAGGGAGGATTTCTGGACATTGTAAAGCTACTACTGGACAAGGGTGCTCCTGTGGACATCCCTAGTCATGTAGGTTTTACCAGTTCAAGATCATATACAATGTAGATCTTGATGCTACTGCTCACAGGCATGTATTTATACTGGGTTGACATACAGCATGTGAAGGCAGACTAGTCTTGTAATATAGAAGGAAGAACAACAAAAAGAATATGTTCAACTTGTTAACTTATATCTGTGATCAACATTTGATAAAAGATTTGGTGCTGACTTCCTAAGTAATGGCACAAAGGCAGTGCATCTCAAAAATCACATTTCCGCTCAGCAATTTTGAAATTTAGGGTCTTCTCTTAATTGTTGGACTTGTGTTTTATTGTTGATGTGAAACAATATAGCATCCAAAAGGCTCATTTGTTGCAGGAAGTCTGACATAAACAATACCAGCTGAATTTTGTTTACCTCTATACAATCAAACTAAAATTATGCCCCATGTTCTAAATGCAGTTCCCTCTGTCCTTGGTGCTGAATAACCAATCACACGGCTAGTGCTGGACATGCTGGGCATTGTCTTTGGAGCTTTATTCTTATGCTGAAAAGAATCTGAAGTGCTGCTTATACTGAATTGTGTTCAAATTGCACCCTTTGCATATGTGCATTTAGTATTTAAAGGATTGCTTTTTATGATTATAATATCTCTAGCAGAAACTGTAGCATTAGCGCCAGACTTCAATAACAGACTGTTGCACCCACTGAATACATGTGCATTTAGTATATGGAAAGGAAAATCATATATAAGTCTTTTATGATTTTGGTCCTTTGTGATTATGATATCTTTTGCTCCTGTCCAAGCAGAGGTTGATGGGAAAAATTGTCACCTTTTCCTTTCATTATTTTTTTTTCGACCGGCCTTCCCACCACCTTTTGCACAAATTGTAGCACTTGGAGTATTTGTTTCAGGCATCTATAGTACAGACTGTGGGTCTTGTTCTAATGTCAATAACCTTGTATCAGCTGTCTCCCTTACAGGATGGAGGGACTCCACTCTTTGTAGCCTGTCAGTGCAACCATCTGGCTGTGGTGAGAGAACTGTTGGGGAGGGGGGCCAACATACATGCCACCATGGCAGTAAGTATCCTCAACAATACCTAGATATTAGCATGAAAGTTGGTTAACACAAAATGTTGTTCCAACGCAAACATTAGTGTAAAAATTTCTGACGGGCCTACTGCAGTCTTCTGCAAAATTAAAGTGGCCAAACAACTCTAAGGTCAGGTGAGCTGAAATTACGAACATGTGATGTCAGCAATTTGTCACACTAAATTGCCTGGAAGTACATGTAAAGGCTATGTAGTACTGGGCTGTAAGGTTTGATCTGCTCACCCTGGACTATTTTTGATAATTGTGGTGGGATCTTCAAACACAGGGCTTCTACAATGTAGCTTTACGTCACATTCAAAACAATGTCCTTAACTGAGGCTAGGTAGTATTTTCACGTAGTAGAATCAAGTGCAACAATTATATATGTAAGAAAGTATTAAATGCCTTTCAATTAATTTGAATCCATAACCTATAGCAACTATAGATGCATGCCCTGATATAGATGTGTTAACAAAGAAACTGTAATGATGATAACCTAAGCCATTGACCAAACTCATGATCAGAGGACCAATTATTGTTTACTACAGGATGGAGCCACTCCCCTGTTCATTGCAGCCCAGAATGGACACTGCAAGCTCCTCAGATTCCTCCTCTCTAAAGGTGCCAATGAGAATCAGATAAGAAAAGTAAGTTGCATCTGTCTATAATGTGTTTTTTTTAGTTTCTGGGGAAATGGAAAAAATGTTCCATAGTTAAGTTCCTATAAAACTTAGGAGTATGGCAATCTTATACATGTACTTCCATGAAATAGATTTTGTGCAAATGACACATTTACATAATCTATGCTTGGTGATGCTCAACTTGAACTAACTAACATATGTCACAAGTATGATGGCATTATTTATCAGTTTTGACATTTTTTATTGTTGTAAAAATCAGTTCCTTGTTTGGTATCTGTTCATGTTCCGCCTGCCACAAATTACACTGTACATGTGTCACATTTATTGAAGTCTAGTTATGTCCCAACATCATGTAAACATGTGGATCAATTCAATCTTCCAGGACAGAGCCACCCCCCTATGGATTGCATCCCAAATGGGCCATGCAGATATTGTGAAGGAACTGTTAGATGCAGGTGCACAGGTTGATGCTGCCAGGGAGGTTAGTGGTCTTATGGTCTCTACACATGTAGAGAATATAATGTACAACATGGTGAATTATGTATCACCTGAGGTACCAGCCTAAGACAAGGGAGACTCGTTACTAAAACACAACCAGTAGATT
>NC_049980.1:13407569-13410303 GCF_000003815.2 Branchiostoma floridae | reverse complement strand
TTACTTATTGAGTTTGTATGCGTTCTCGGATTTTTTCGTGAGAAATATGAAGCGCACAGGTGGAAAAAAAGAAAAATTTCTCTGATGGCAAAGCCATTGCCTGATGTCTGGACATGGGCGGCTCTCGTTTCATACTCACAGAGACATTGATTGTTCCGTAAGTGCTACCGGTACATACATTGCAATTTTCGGATGTAATTTTCACGATAATTGATTTTATTGATTTCTTTAACGAATTGTTCTAAAATATTAGAATTATGTTTATTGATCCCCCCCCAAATTGTAATTATGAATTTTATATGTACCATCCTGGTTTGATTCAATTGGAAACAACAGTCTGAAAATACAGTCTTCATTTTTGTCTTTTATTCATGGAGGTCAAAAACAAAGTGTCCATCTTACAGTAACTGAAACTTATCAACAAACCCCAAGGGGAACTCAAAATAATTTAATATTTGCTCTGCTTGACAAGAATTCCCAGTCTTACTGCAACTCTGTGCTACCTACTTTGTCAAAATTCTACTCTTTAAAAGTAAAAAACCCCTGTGAACTTACTACTAATTACTAGTACTTTGGGTGTATATGAACAAGCCCCAATTTGGCCAAGGGAACTCATATTTTTCTGTTGGCTAAATACTTCGAAATAATTTTTGGTTTGTCCGTCAAATATCAAGGAAATTATATTTCATCAAACCCACGGGTCTACCGAAAGTGCGAAAAGGAACGAAAAGGAACGAAAGGGAACGAAAAGGAGCGAAAAGGAACGAAAAGGAGTGAAAAGGAACGAAAAGGAGCGAAAAGGTACGAAAAGGATCGAAAAGGAACGAAGTATGAAGCAAACTAAAATAAAATCAATGAGAATATAAGGAAACGGTACTGCTGGCGTTAGTAGCCTATGGAACGTGTTTTGTTTCACCCAGAATTTGGCAATACCAATTTTTTACGGCGCTGTTTAAGGCTGTTGTGTTTGTGGCTAAATTATTCTCTAAAGATCTGCAAAATACAAAGAAACGGAAATGATATAAGAAAGTAAGGACTAACATTCAGTGGCTAATAGATATATATCGATTAATATACATTTTCAGAATGAGGCAAGATTGTAGCGTTGTTGTTGTATTTGGGTGGCTTCTGTTCTCCCTAGATGGGAGCGTCGCATGCAAATAACCCGCGAAATCCGTTCAGGAAAGATATGCTAATATACTGCTGCCCCACGAGCATGACAGCTCTCTTCAACATGGCCAACAACATTGTTTTCTGGAGGCTGGAGACATATCTTTTTGCTCGTTCACGACGAAAGAAAAGCCGTGAAAGGATAGACATATTTACATTGTACCAAGGAGCTTTCATCAAGTTGTACCATGAGTATTCATCATTTGGGCGGGAAGAAAGGCGCCAACGTGAGGAATTTATGCAAAGGATATTGGGAAATAAAATTTCTGTCAACACCTTTCCGTCATAATGAATACAAATAATTGTCTGCCTCTTGCGATCGACATCAGGCCCTGGCTGATGAAAAAAATCCCAATGCCGGGTTTAGATGTCCTGGTCGCAAAACAAATCTAAGGCGTTGTATTAATATTAATGGGATGGTGAGAAAAAACGAAGGAAAACGAATTCACAACATGCTGGGCTCGAACTTCCGATCGTCAACTTCCCTGGGTTCGAACTTGCGACCTATATTTCACTAATGTCAAGCTCTTACAAATTGAGCAATATAATTGTAACTTTGCTAGCATTGCATTTTTGCCGGTGCGCAAGCACCGGCTATGAGACGGCAAAAGCGGGTCTTTCTTCGTTTCGTTTGCATGGATCATTGGATGCATGCACGGATCGGACAATTTAACCAAACCCTTCTAATAGCCATTCTATACGCCCTATTGCGTAACCGAGCCAGCGTGGCCGAGCGGTGTACAGCACGGTACCAGTGGAACAGTTTGCTTCTCCCGCAGTAGATGGTGGGTTCGAACCCCACTAGCTGAAATTTTTTTTCTTTGTTAGACAAATCTCATGTAGTGTTTTTTTAATAGAAAAAAGACCAATTCAGTAATTCGATGTTTAAAAACTCTTTTTTCGTGTGATTTGTTTAGCATCCAGGCTTTTTCCAAAATACGCACCGGTCAGCTTTTTTCAGAAGCTTTCTTGTTTCAACAATATCAACACAGCATGGTTTTTTATGATAAAATATGCGCAATTGTTCTCGACATAATCCATTTCTTCTTGTGAAATTTTGTAATATAAATGTAATATGGATATTCTAAGGAATGTTATAACCACAATAACAAGTACATGAGCATAGATATGCATAGATAGGTCTCATCAATATCCATTCCTCCATTGGACCATTGGGGCTATAGGAATTTCGTGGAGCAAGCCGCGAAATGCCAAAGTAAAGCCCGTTTCATATGCATTTGCCGATCACAGTTTACCGTTGCCTTACATTACCATTGATTTTATTTCAAGTTGCTTCATACTTCGTTCCTATCCGATCTTTTCGTTCCTTTTCGCAAGTTCGGTAGCGAAAGTGCGAAAAGGAACGAAAAGATCGGATAGGAACGAAGTATGAAGCAACTTGAAATAAAATCAATGGTAATGTAAGGCAACGGTAAACTGTGATCGGCAAATGCATATGAAACGGGCTTTACTTTGGCATTTCGCGGCTTGCTCCACGAAATTCCTATAGCCCCAATGGGTCCAATGGAGGAATGGATATTGATGAGACCTATCTATGCATATC
>NC_049980.1:13376569-13393985 GCF_000003815.2 Branchiostoma floridae | reverse complement strand
AAAAAAAAGTGCGCTCCTCCGAAAAACAGCAGACGGCAGGTCGTCCAAACCCATTAACCTAATTTCAGGTTTTCTTCAATGGCACGATTGGTCTGGTGTGTGCAAAATGCACAGTGCTCAATGGCACGATTGGTCTGGTGTGTGCAAAATGCACAGTGCTCAATGGCACGATAGGTCTGGTGTGTGCAAAATGCACAGTGCTCAATGGCACGATAGGTCTGGTGTGTGCAAAATGCACAGTGCTCAGTGGCACAATTGGTCTGGTGTGTGCAAAATGCAGTGCTCAGTGGCACGATTGAGTCTGGTATGTGCAAAATGCACAGTGATCAATGATCTGTTAATAGGTCTCAAGGTCTAATTTGGTTGGATCAAGGACTCTCTTTCAAACCTCTTTGGTTGGATGCAAAATGTAATGCGTAGATTTCAGCAGAAGAAGTATAAATGTGTACTGTGTAAAATCTTATTGAGTACAGACTTTTGCTAGCTGTAAGTTTCTGTATATTACTGTGTCACTTGTATATATAGCAGAGAACAGTCTAAGGCGTCACTGAAACAGAAAGAAAATATTGTCTTGATCACATAACATCTTACTAGTACCAACAAAAAGCAAAAATCTACAAAAGTTCAGGTGTGACATCTTGCCAACTGCTTTGCTGATTGTTTAACAGTTAGCTACAATCCGTTGTTTTCTACTATTCTTTGGAAATGTATGTTTTAATGTATTAGAATCCGATCCATCTTTTCAACTTGTACGATATTTTTACAATCAAAAATGCCCTGCATAATGCCTCGCATCGGCTCAAGCACAGTGCACCATTAAACTATCTAAATTCTCGTCAATCCCCACACACTGGTTTTACTAAAAAAACTATATACCGTTCCTTGGAAATATGTTTCAATGTGTCCGAATTCATGATCACTATCTTTTCAAATTGTACGTTACTCTTACGATCGAAAATGTCCTGCAGGACCTCCTGCAGCTGCATATATAGACGCACGCCCCCCTCCCACCCGCACGTAAACTGTTCCAATCGTTGCACAATAAACTTGACTGTATACCCTCCACAAAATCTTTCGTCAAATGTCGTGCTCATTTTACTCACATGACACTACGCCTTAGAATGTAATGTTATATTTTAATACATCCGAATTCCAGAAAGATAACTTTACAAACTGTACCAATTTCTGCACGATAAAAATCTCACCTCCTCCGCACCGTCAACGCCCGTGAGGGTATTTACCGGAATAACCCGAAATGACCCGGAATAACCCGGAATAACCGTAATATTTCTTGTTCCCATGGCCATATATACATTATTTTATGCCAAAATATTGCATTCTGCGATCTTAACTTATCAAAGCACACTGTATTTCGGTAGCTTTCATCCTTTATTAAGGTTATTCCGGGTTATTCCGGGTTATTCCGGGTTATTCCGCTAAATACCCGGACCCGTCAACGCTATCGCAAAATGAACCGTGCGATTTAACGACAACTCCTCAAATGTTACATGACCAGTGTTTTACTGCAAATCAAGAAACATTTTCCTTTCCTAGACTTTGCTAATGAGCGCTGCAATGTTTTCTGTACGAGTAGAGGTCATGGATAAACAGTATTCTTACAACGTTTATTTGAAGGGCTAAGAAGGGCTGAGAATTGTCGTAAAAACGCACGGTACATTGCGTTTATTTGAAGGGCTGAGAAGGGCTGAGAATTGTCGTAAAAACGCACGGTACATTTTGCGACCATAGCAGACCCATCCAAGGACGAACCATTAAACCGGGCACAAAGCCGGGCGCCTTCGGCGCCCCGGCAAAAATGTGGCTTTCCTGGATCCGCTACTGCACTACCTTCTACTACACTTCTTCAAGCTCCAATTCTACTCAATTTGTACTCAAAATTATCCGACTCCAGTACTCCTTCCCCTTCTATTTTTCTGGTGGCGCCATTTTGATTTTAAGACTGATGCTTCTGATTGGCTAATCTCCGTCACATGATCACTTAGGTCACAACTTCAAAGAGAGACACCTATCAACTTATTGAAAAACTGCAGCCTTCAGATAGCCTGGGTAGAAAAAATTTTTTTTTTTTTTTGGTTTTGCGATTTTTTGAAGCAGCGATTCCGAGAACCAACGAATTAAATTGGTGTGGCCTAAATAGAACAGGGAGGTTATATAGTTGAACTGTTTGTGTGAACTCCTGCACAGTGCCTGCTTGGTGTGAGTTTATGACATTTACATGATAGACAGGGTGAGAATGGTCCGCCACTCATTCGGGCTATTCACACCGTAGTAATTGTCGTTGACCTGTCCTCGCTAGAAAGTTACTGGGTGTGTTTTAGTGTACACGACAAGGGAGGGCTGGGGATGAGATAGCACATGCAAATTACATTAATCTTATCATTATCATAATGATCATTCCATAGGGAAGCTGGTGGGATACCATATGTAAGACATGCAGTGTACTGGTATTAAATATCACAGACCAGGTACTCTGTGATCGTAGTAAAATGACACCATGAGTCAAGTACTTCTGATTGTACATGTACAAATAGTATATTGCTCATAGGATACAGTTGCTGTTACTCTAACTGGTCAAAGTACTTGATGCAAAGGAGTGTTGATTCACGCTTGTATTTTGTATGTACAGGATGGAGCTACTCCTCTGTTTAAAGCAGCACATAAAGGACATGTGGAGGTTGCTAGGAGTCTGGTCAACCATGGGGCCACTTTTGAACTTTTAAATGTGAGTAGTATCTCCTAATGTAATATATCTAATTAACAACATTTGACATTAATGCATGTCATTTAGATCAATTATGGATTGACTTCAATTGTAGGATTTATGCAACACCATTTTTATAAATTCTTAGCATCCTGATTGGATCCTGATAGCCTCTCTGGACAGTGGCTCCAATTGGGATCTCTTAACTGGTAGAATTGGTAGTATCTGCGATTTTACCAAATCATAATCTCTTCCCTAAGACATCACACGTTACATTGTATACGATGTGTAAGGCTCACTTGTAGTTTCTGCCTGACCATTGAGTTACAGCTATCAAATTAGACTTAAAATGGTATCTAGTCTTACTAATTGTTTTAATTTGTATAAAACATGTGCCATGGTTTGCAAAGATGGATTAAACAATGCTCAATATTTTTTCACCAGAATGGGGAAAGTGCCTTACATGCTGCAGCTTTATTTGGGCACCTGAAAGTCGTCAAGGACTTGGTAGCTGCAGGAGCAAATGTCAACCTGAAAAATAAGGCAATGATGATAGTATTTGTGTTTTATCTTCAACGTTTGTCTTTTGTACCCATTCAATATACTTTGTAAGGTTCTGAAACATTCTAAGAGTAAAAGGAGACAGATATATTTCCTTGTGTTTGCATTTTTTGGGCATAATTTTTTGTGAAATTTGTATGCATTTCATAAAGTTTGTATGAATGTTTACTGTATCTAAATGATTTAAATTGCTTTGGTTATGACAATAGATTTATTTTGTCCTTGATATCTTCAGGAGGGACAGACCCCAGCAGAGCTGGCAAGAGATGCCGGGTATGATGTCATAGCGGAGTTTTTGATGAAAGCGAGACCATCTTACCAGACAACAGTATGAGCCAGTGTACTGTTGAACATTGTACAATGTAGTAACTATTACATCATCACAAAGTACTGCTGTCTGTTTGGCATGAGTCTCGGCCTTTCACTAGCATAGGGGGCAGAGGTGGTAGAATACACTACCTCAACATGTAGCCCAACTCAGGACATGCTAGTAGGACCCATGGAATCCGTGGATGATTCTGAAGGGAGTTGTGTATAGCACCAGAACAAAGTTGTGGTCAGGAGGTGAATAACAGTTGCTCATAAATGTTGAATATATCTTTTTGTTCAACTTGCATCTTTTTCTCATGCTCTAAATATTCTGTATACATAGCACAGTGGAAAGCAAACTGACCCGTGTGTGAAACAAAATAGAAAGAAACAGTGAATGTGAGAATGTAGTGGAGAAGACAGGTGTTTTGCAGTATGAAGTGTTCTGTGTGATTAAGTGTTTCTAGATCTGTCATGTACATATATTATTTCCAGTTTACCTAAAGATTCAGACTATCTATTAGTTTATGCCTCTTCAAGTTCATACTTAGTATAGTAGAAGTTAAGATACTGCACAATGTCTGTTGGATGTATATGCAGGCACATATAATGTTTTGTACCTCACTACACATTCTTGGAAATTATTTCTACTCCTTTCAGAGAGGAACGTAGTTTGAATTGATTTGGTTCCAAATAGTGAAAAACATGGGGCAAAATTTGGCTGTTTGTTGCCAATAGGTCCAAACACCCACATATCATAGGATGTATGTATGAGGGCCAGTCAGTGGACTCACCATACTCAATGCTACTTATGTACAATGTACTTGTGTGTAATATTGCATCCATTTAAGGCAAAATTTATATCATCCACTATGTATAGCTATGAAGACAATCCAACTAATGTGTCATTATTTACAAACCTTCAGGTATTGGCACAAGCATTGAGAATGATGTCTGTATGTCCAAATAGACCAGATTTTATGTCAGTGGTCTTCTTGTGAAGTTGTGACTAGTAGTTAGGAGACTTTGTCTCTAGCTTATTACTTGTGAAGAGTGCTTTGACAATCTCAGATACTGCCTAAAATGTAAGAGTTTCCTTTAATTCTACTTTTGAAACATTGCTTAATTTTGAGATACATAATCATATATGATAGCATAATCAATTTTCTATTTGATATTCAACCTGGAGTTGTGTTTTATTTCAAACAAGAGCATGTGTGAAACATATTGTAGAATTTGTGAACTCATTTTATAAAAAGAACTCATGAAACGAACTTTGTGCCAACAGTACATGTAAACACATTAAAAAGGACTAATGGAAAAAGAAAACAAGAATATTAAGAAAAACTAGTACCCAGTATCACTTGATTTCAAAATTCCTAATTGTTTCCCGAAGGTTAATCATATAGTGTTTGCTGGAGTGTTCTTCTTGTCATGAACCAATCAGAGCTTAGAACTGCTGGTGACATCACATATCAGCTGTTCCAGCGAGTATGAACAATGAGAGTTATCTGATAGCAAAACCAGTGTTGGTAATTACAGGTTTGCAATTGCAGAACCTTTATTAGTAACGTAAAAGACAAATTACTAAGAGGCAAACATCCTGCATTTTCTTTAAAATGTTGCCATTGTACTTTCTAAGACAAAGTTACAGTAGCACGTTATGTAATGAAATACTTATTATATATAATAAGAAAACTAGCAAGAATCTACTCACAAATGGGAAGAAGACAAAAACTTTCAGTATTGGTACAAGATAATTGCAGTGAAAACAAGATATGATGATTGCTGTTTAGAGCACTTTTGACTTTATTTGACATTGACTTATAATGAAAGTCAAAATTTAAGATTCTTTACAGATACATGAAGGACAAAATGTTGATTGGTAAACCTTTATGCACTATCCTTGCCAAGATAGCAGTTAACCTCACTCTTTAGTACACATACTGAGAAAAATTGTAGTAAGTTTCATGTATACAGTAGAAAAGAACTTTGTAGATGTAAAGGCACATGACACAAAAGAGACTTTTCCTTAAAGCTTTAATTCTGTACAAACTTTGGTCAATAATGTGTTTTTTTCATCAAGTCAACCTACTTAGAGGTCAACAAAATCCTGTATAAAATCATATCAAAATTCTCACACACAATTAACAATAATTCACTAAAATCCCTTAAGTTAGTTGATTAGAAACATATTTAAGGACAGCTGTAAGCCAACAATAAGGCATACCTTTTTAAAACTCTTTCCTAGTAGACAGTTTATAGGTTATCAGCCTCCAAACTTGTTGCTTCTTGCATCATATCAAGACCTTTGTTCCAATGTTACTCTATATAGGACATATTAACTACAATCATGGAATGAATTATGTCCATACCCAGCTTCTTTCATCTTTTCAGAAAGTTACTAGGAAAATTCTGACCACTCCACGATCTATCAAACCCTAGACATGTCATTTGGAGGCCTTGCCATTGCATGAAACATGCACACATAGAATTTAAAACATTCACCCTTTCTGAGCAAAACACAACAAAATCTACTGTAACAATTAAAGTAACTTCTATCTTACCATTCTGAATGACAGTTTTGCCTTGTATCCTACTGTATTTTTGTAACCTGTGTCAAAATATTGTGGATGAAAACCTACAATAGTAAGAATACTGTTAGCAAGTACAGCTCTAAGATAGTTTTGAGACAGACTTAACACACAAAAGATTCATCATATTGAGGTGTTCATTTTTCTTCATTTCGCAGCATGTACCTCTTACTTTATCCAGTTGAAAATGAATATAGGAATATACCAGGCCTGCACATGGTGAAATCACATACATGCCACTAGTCTATATATAAGCCACAGTTTTTAACTATACAGGAGTACAGCCCTTATATCAGCTTCCATTGATGCTTACTAGATAATAGTGTTCTTCCTTTACTTGAGAAATGTACAAATTTAAACAAGCAGTAGTTGTTGGGAACCCTGCGTGGATCTTCCCCTGATGTTGGAGTCCTGTGAGGAGCAGTTTACAGGTCTGGAATGGAGTGGTCCATCATCTTCTTCACCAGGCTGTCTGCCATGCTGGGGATGGGAGAATGTTTTGTTAGATTACATACGATCATTCCAGAACACATGGAATTCAAGGGAACAATTACATCCAGGTTAGTTTAATAGAAGTACATGTATTCACACTGATGCTAAATGTTGCAATGAAAATAACATATTTCACAATGTGTTCAGACAATGCCATAACCTGCTTACTTGTCCAATCAAATTTATGCCTTTCTGGAAGCATTTCACGAACTACGTTTTCATAAGGTATTTGATTTTTTTCTTCAAATTTCATCCACTTGAGTTTAAATGTACTACAGAATTATTTTGACAGCATGACACTGAAAAAACTGTTCCCCTAAACAACTTACATTGTAAGCCCCAGCAAGACAATGGATTTACAATACAGTCATGTATATGATTTCATAAAAGTATGACAACATGTGCATAGGAAGACTTACTTCTTGACAATGTGGTTGTACACATAGGTGGGCATGATGGTGATGGTCACAGTCGGTCCCCCTGCTGCTATGATCTCAGCAATCTCCTTGTCCTGTCAAGACAAGACAAGACAAACATCAACTGTTAGCGACAATAAGGATCATCTTCATACCCTACTTAACAATGAAAAACAATCATTTTCAATCATCTAAACTACAGTTATCTGAAGCATCATGTTTCAACCCCAATGAAGTACATATGGTAAGTCTAGTGCATGTACAAGTGACAAAAGCACCACCAAACAGTCTTTGGTAAAAGGGCACATTGGCAATTAATTCTATACATGTGAGAATATTCTATCACAAGATACAACCATCAATTTTTACTATACAAATTTACATTAAAGATAAAGACAACAAACTAACTGTACCTTCAGTCCAACAACGTTCTGTCCGTTGACCTCGATCAGCTGGTGCTCGATCAGAACACCGTTCCGAGCGGCAGACGTGTCCTTAGCAATGGCTGTGATCTTGCCGTTCTTGAACACGAAGCCAATGTGGTTGGAGCTGTCCTTCTGCATGGTGATTGTCCTCTCAAACGGCCTGAGAACAACACAGACGACAACAAGCTTTATTAGAGTTCTACCCTTACTTCTTGCTCTGACTATTCAAAACTGCCCAAGACAACAACCGGTCTCTGTAGCTAGGTGGTCACTGTAGACAGGATTCTTAAACGATATCTAAACAGACTTATTTGATACACTCACTACTCTTTCTGGTAAGCATTGTGGGTTCTTTTACATGCTGTAGGTGAGGCTCTCCGCACACACAAGACCCCTGGCTTTACTTGCATCTGATAGGACATCCCTAATCTAACAAAAGAGTTGTACTAAGCATTTTTAGTTGAGTAAGGAAACAAATGTAGAGTGCCTTTCTCAAGGGCCCACATGAGATTCTATGTCGACAACCCTAACTACATCTGTACTATGTGGAGAGCTCACCTGTCCCTGACAGCGAAGATGATCCTGTCAGGTGGGCACTTCTTCAGGTACTTCATTGTCTTCTCCATGTCCCAGCCAGCGACCACCTCCTCGTTAATCTGCAGGATCTGATCACCAAAGCGGAGGCCTGCCAGCGCTGCTGGGGAGTCCTTGTGCACGAAAGCCACAAACACACCCTGGAAAATACAATATAGTTTTAAGAGTTATATTTTGGAAATAAGTTGAAACCATTTATTGCATGGACTGTTTAATGTTGTGAACATGATAGGCCTTCTAATGAGAAACTGGATAAAACTGTTATACAATTATATCATATCAAACTGTTATACAATTATATTATACAATCATATCATATCAAAACCCTGCGTGTGATCACGCAAAACCCTGCATGGCGGCCTTCGTGATTTGCTGTAAAACACGGAAGCTCCACTGTACTCATAATATGCATAAGTTCTGAAACTTGTACACAAGCAGAGCTGTGCACACGTGTACAAGTGCAATTAAATTTGGTATTGATTACACTGGTGCATCTGACCTAGAAGTATAGATGCCCCATGCAAAAATAGTTCTCATTTTCTGATGCTGTATACTTGAGTATGTACATGTACATAACCCAACACAAATATCTTACTTTGGCTTATTGTATCTAAAGTCAAGAATCAGGTAAACAGCTCCAAATTTGGGGTGCATAAAATGCATAATTATTGTGCACAATATCCAGTGCTTCAAGCAATGATTGAGAAACTGTTGCAATGATTATTGACACATTATTTTTCATGTCTAAAATTTTCACTCAAGCATTCCTGTGTACTTTACCCACCTTGTTGACATGCCTGACTCTGAGTCCGATCTTGCCGTTGCCGTCCTTACAGCACATCAGCTGTCTCACCCCCTGCTTGATCTCGGCACGCTGGAGTCCCACGACTCCCTGCACGCTGTTCCCAGTGATGGGCGCTGTCACCACGGTACCCGCGGGGCGAGCAACAACAGCCTGCTGCATGGCAAGAAGGAAAACACAACAAGTTTCACAACTAGTAGTACTCATACAAGGGAGACATATCTTAGAAGTAGCATAGATTTAAATTGGTCCAGTAGGTCACTGCAAGAACCCCTGCTAATTTTAAAGATTTGCAATATTCATTTTGAGCTTTTCATTGTATTCTCAGCCAACACCACATCTCGGGTTCAATCACATTGTCAACTAAATTCATACATGTATACTACTAGTATTGTCCCAATAACATGATGAAGGATAGGTACAAGTGGCCTTTGGTTTATGACAGTAACATAGCTAGTGTATGATAAAAATACTGGATGGTGGCACTTTCATACTATAGTGAGACATACACACTGACAAGACACACATGTACACCTCCGGGCACAGCAGGAGGACTTGTCATCAAATACATGAAACTCAAAGGGCCTGCACCTCCCTAGCCAATTAACAGTGAAGACAAACAAAGTTCAAGATAAGACAAAAAGAAAGAAATGATACAAGAAATTGTAGGAAAACTTACCGAAGGTGGAGGCTCCAGGACCTGTGGCATGTTGGCTCTCACCTCTTCTGGGGTCAGACTCAGCCCCATGTAGTCATCCAGGGAGGGGTACAGGCTGACTGCATAGACAAATACATTGTACACATGTTAGAAAGACCTTTTTGAACAGTATAGATATTTTCTACATAAGCAAGTACAATTTTTTTTTTCCAAGGAGATTGAACCTTCATGACCAGTATAACCATACTAGCATTGCAGGCACATATTTCTATGAACTTTACAACAAAGAAACTGTATGCACAAGACAGACTAACAATGACATGGAGACAATAAGTCTATTCAAGGGTCCAACTGTACACATGGAGCGAGATTCACTGAGAGTAATACGCCAACATAAACATATCATATCTGAACATGACAATAACTGTTAATAATATATTAGGAGCCTTCACGATCATCCACAATGCATCTTGCTGCACATGCGTAGTTGGAACCTTATAGTACTTACATTGAGCGACTGGCATGGCCCCCGCTGCCTGTGGCTGTGTAGGGTAGGCTGGTGCCTGTGTAGGGTAGGCTGGTGCCTGTGTAGGGTAGGCCTGAGGCTGGGTAGGGTACTGTGGGGGGGCCTGGATGGCAGCGGCCTGTTGACCTTCCTGGTACACCTGTGCCTAGACAGACAAGCACACATGATAAACATATACCTGGCATCACCTCTCAGTACAGTAGATTAGGAGAATATGAAAACATACCAATAGTTATGGAATTTCGTTTCATTTATTCATTTATCGAGGAAATGCCCTGTCACCTGTTGACTGTTTTTAAAGAATCCTGGGGAGCGAACCCAAGCATACCACAATATTATAACAGCAGAACATAACAGAAATAATATGATCAATTGGCATTGGAATAAATGTAATACCGGTAGGTAGGAACATCATTATCTTCAGCATTGCCATTTTCTGTTCTCATATTACCAGAACTGTACACCATATTGCAACTGTGACAATATTCTCCATGTTATACTTAACTCCTTTTAGTTGCCGTACATGCAAATCCGTACTAAATATCTATTTGACAAGTTCGATAATAAGTTACCTTGGCCATCTGATCCACCTTCATATCCTCTAGTGATGGGTACAGGGACATCTTGAACTTCTGTGTTTCTTCTACTTCCTGAATAAAACCAAAAATTTTGGTGAAGGTTAAAAGTCGTCCACACACACACACACAGACCTTTTGCTTGTTACTCAGAAAAACAAAATCACATGTTCTTTCTTGCAGTTTGGTCTGACCAAGGAGCTTTTAATAAAAGCTCCTTGGCCTGACAGGTGTAACGTTAGTCGTCTCGTATTAAACTCCCCCTCAGTACAACTTTGCCCATCCTCCCTTCGAACTAGCACTTTAATATTCACTTTAGAATACAGCTTTCTGACGACAATGATAAACATGATTCCAAGAGTTTAAGTTCAAGCTTCCTATGTATTCATTGACTCTTCCCTACTAAAGGTCTAACTACCATGGGTTATTTGCCTATTGGGATTTCAGTCTCAAGAATTTTCTGATCTTTTTGAAGGAAGAAAATATGTTCTGCTGCGTCATGCACTTTTTTTTATTAAATTGAAGCCTCGTCCATCATAACACCACTTGTTTCTTGTTCAATAAGAAACCTACAACCAACAGAAAAGCTTAAAAGGAAAAAAGAAAGTATACTTACAACCCAAAACGTCAAGAAAATAAAATTTGGCTTCCTTCCTTCTCGGGTTCAGCTGATATTTGAGCTCCACAGGCGACTCGTGACGTCATCGGTCACAAGGTACGTCATGTGACGAGAGGGTGTGGCACCATCCTTCATTAATTGCAGGGGGTCGATTATAGCTGAACGTTTTATACCAAGTCATTCAAACATATAATCACATATATAGCATTCACATAACTTTTATGTATGTATTTATAGACTTTTAAACATGTTTACTTATCGTGTAACAAAATATGGTCAAAATACTAAATTACATGTAACACAGACCTCCCTGTTGTAATATTTGGTATCGTCAAACAAAATCTAAAAATAAGAGATGACGTAATCTCAAGTCGCCATGAATGACTCAAACGCAGGTGGCACAATGATGCACGAGAGCATGAGCAGCACCTACAGTCCGAAGTTCACAGGATATTGGCATTAAACGAAGGCACCAAACAGGAAATGTATCAGAATGTTTGAGTCACATTGTAAACCCAGAACCGCTCTATGATCATAGAAAAATAATAATCGGATTTGGGCTAGTTTACACCAAAATTAAAACAAGAATATCAATGGTCACAACTTTTGACTAGGACTGCCATTGTCAACTTAAACTTACATATTCCGTTTATTTACGAAGATACAGTGAGCCGCTGTATGTCATTTATTTTAAAGTGTCGCCTGACGGGGATGAACTGAACTGAACTTTATGCAAAGCTAGATTTGTAAAACAAAAAGTTGAAACTGTTAACAACCAGTCCAAGTCTGGCCAGGCTGACCTGACACGGTATGTTGTTATAACGTTACCCATAAAGACACTGCAATCATCGGAAACATCCAACAAAAACTGAAAAGTGTAAAGGCACACGAAGAATCACTTTTCTCAATACTTTAACCCCCAGGGATTTTTGTATATTGTATATGGATGGAGAAAGACCCTGTGTGTATACCCTGTGCAGGGACAGGTGCGTTTACTTCTATGGGTGTTTAGTACCAAGGGCAGGTATGCTCTTTTTGGGGTGTATGGTGTTCAGCGCCGAGGATCAGTTTGTTTACCACGTATGTGTGGATGGTGTTCAGCACCACGGACAGCTATATTTGCTTTATGTAGACCAAGGAAGCTCCCTGTGTAAACGATGAAGTTGCGTGTATGTAGTTGCGTGGCAACCGTACTAAGCAAGAAATTAAAAGCCCTGCAACAGTCAATGCGGCTGTCCTTGTTACTAGCCATGTTACTATTCGTGGCGACCCTGTAAGGGCGTAGTTGCTTGTATACTATACATAATAGACCTAATATACAGCATTACGCTCTCACAGAAGCCCTTTTCATGACACGTTTAGGCTGACTTGCTTACGGTCTCACAGCGACCCCTAGTGATCAGAAAACAAAATGCAGACCTTTCGTTTAAATATGAAGAGAAAACTTATAGTTTATTGGTCAACGTGGACACTGTCATTAATATGATTGGACAAAGCTAATAAATGGCAGACAGGTAAATTTGATAGACAGGGTAAAATGTACCGTAAATGTTGAATTGATAAGCTACCATTGGTTAGTTCCCTACCATTTCTACCAATGGGAATTGTTAACACGTGATGGATTTGACCAATCCCAGATAAGAAAGCAAAATATTTCCGTCTGGAATAATGGTAATAATACCTTTGTCCACATGGCGGCGCTTCTGTATCAGCAAGGCGACAATACAACGCTGATTTCCGTCATAGCGTTGTACCGCTAGTGTTGTCATTTGAGTTAAGGACACAACATGTAAAATTTATTGATGACACCAGCTGTGTTACCCACCTTAACTTAATATATACTGAATATGGGATCCGGGAAAATATGTCGTAAACTTTACTTTGTCACTGATAGTCACCACCTGCAATATCTATTCATCAAAACACGCTGCATTTCGGTAGATTTTACCCTCCTTCATGTGTTCTCCTGTGCTTTCCTTTGTTTAATTACCGGTATTTGGGCAGACCGCGTTTAGGCCACATAACGCGCTATGTAAGTATCAAGGACTACCTCGTTATCTTTTACTGTATTTTTTCTTTTCTTTGATACAGTAAGTTTCTATATTTTATTCCATTTATATACGTATACACAACTTCAAGGACATTTTCAAAACCGTTTTTTCTTGGCAGTCACTGCATCAAACAGCTTGCATGCGCAGCATGTTTAATACAGACACGAACAAAGTTGTGCTCTGGCAATATTAACTTTAGTTTTCTTTGTCAAAGAAATGTTCATCTTATTCATTTTATTTTGTTTATCTTGTTTTCTTTGTAGATTTGTTGTCTACAGACTACAGAGGATGTTATCAATAACATTTACTTGCTTTACCTACCGAAAAGATGTACATGATTCTCCTGGATGATCTCAATGAAACATCTGGGTAAGGAGCGCTCCCGGTGCCAGCCATATGGGGACGACAGGCCGGGGAGAGGGGGACGGGGAGAGGGGGCCAGACTGTACCATTGTGCGTGTAGGACGGAAAGTACAGTATTGTTGCAATCACATCTGTGTCCTATCAAACTGTAACACACTTGTGGCTAGCTGGCGCCCTCTGAAAGGCGTCATTTCGTGGATTACCACATACAGTACTTACTGTTATGGCAAAGTCGGGACTCCTGGGTTAGCAAGAAACAACAAAATTATATGTGATATAAATAGGTGATAAATAAGTGATATAAATCTCTAACAGCGACACCTACCGGAGTGTGTGTCCTTACTTGCTGTCTTGGAAAATCCTACATTTTTACCGAACTAACAGCTTCATTGACAATAAACTAAACATACAAGTTTGTCCAAACTCGTTTCAATTGTACTGATATGTCTACGCATCGTACTTCAAGTGACAAATTTAACAGACAGCAAGGCGTGATAACGTCAGGGTACTACCATAAACTTGACATATACGGTCTTATGGCAGCGAAGGCTGGTTTTCAACCATTTCAATCAAATTAAAAGCTTCATCGACAAAAAAAGTAAACATACAACTTCGACCAAACTCTTTACATTAATACCGGTGTATCTATGCTACGAACTCAAAGTGACAAATTTAACAGACATCAATGCGTAATGACGTCAGGGTACCATAAAGTTGACATATGCGCTCAGAAGGAAGTCAGTGCGGGTTTTCACTGTTTTGACCTAATCCAAAAAGTCATAGACAATAAACTAAACATACAACTTCGACCAAACTCTTTTCAATTACACAAGTGTGTCTACGCTATATACTCCAAGTGACAAATTTAACAGACATCAATGCGTAATGACCTCAGGGTACCATAAAGTTGACATATGCCCTCAGAAGGAAGTCATGGCGGGTTTTCCATTGTTTTGACCTAATCCAAAAATTCATAGACAATAAACTAAACATACAACTTCGACCAAACTCTTTTTAATTACACAGGAGTGTTTACGCTACGTACTCCAAGTGACTCCGTCTGTTTACACCGGAGTGTCTCCGCTACATATTACTAGTCTCAAATTTAACAGACATCAAGACATGTTGACGTCAGAGTGCCATAAAGTTGCCCTTTGCGGTCAGAAGGAAGTCGGGGCGGATTTTCCACACTATTGACCTAATTAAAAAATTCAAAGACAATAAACTAAACATACAACTTCAACCAAACTCCGTCTGTTTACACCGGAGTGTCTCCGCTACATATTACTAGTCTCAAATTTAACAGACATCAAGACATGTTGACGTCAGAGTGCCATAAAGTTGCCCTTTGCGGTCAGAAGGAAGTCGGGGCGGATTTTCCACACTATTGACCTAATTAAAAAATTCAAAGACAATAAACTAAACATACAACTTCAACCAAACTCCGTCTGTTTACACCGGAGTGTCTCCGCTACATATTACTAGTCTCAAATTTAACAGACATCATGGCGTGATGACGCCAGAGTGCCATAAAGTTAACATGTGCGGTCAGAAGGAAGTCAGGGCGGGTTTTCCACTCTATTGTCCTAATTAAAAGATTAATACAAAATAGTTTGGTTGAAGTTGTATGTTTAGTCTATTGTGTATCAATCTTTTAATTAGGACAATAGAGTGGAAACCCGTGCAACTTTATGGCACTCTGACGTCAACAAGTCTTGATGTCTGTTAAATTTGAGACTAGTAATATGTAGCGGAGGCACTCCAATGTGAACAGAAAGAGTTTGGTTGAAGTTGTATGTTTAGTTTATTGTCTATGATTTTTTTCATTACGACAATAGAGTGGAAATCCCGCCCTGACTTTCTTTTGACCGCATATGTCAACTTTATCGCACTCTGCCGTAATCAGGCCTTGATGTCTGTTCAAATTGAGACTAGTAATACGTAGCGGAGGCGCTCCGGTATAAACAGAAAGAGTTCGGTCGAAGTTGTATGTTTAGTTTATTATCTATGAATCCTTTAATTAGTCTAGGACATTAGGCTGGAAAATCCGCCCCGCCTCCCTTCTGACCGCATATGCCAACTTTATGGCACTCTGACGTCATCACGTCTTGATGTCTGTTAAATTTGAGACTAGTAATACGTAGCGGAGGCACTCCAATGTGAACAGAAAGAGTTTGGTTGAAGTTGTATGTTTAGTTTATTGTCTATGATTTTTTTATTACAACAATATAGTGGAAAACCCGCCCTGACTTCCTTCTGACCGCACATGTCAACTTTATGGCACTCTGACGTCAACACGTCTTGATGTCTGTTGAATTTAAGACAAGTAATAAGTAGCGGAGACAGTCCGATATAAACAGAAGGAGTTTTTTCAAAGTTGTATGTTTAGTTTGTTATGTATGAATTTTTTAATTAGGACAATAGTGTGGAAAATCCGCCCCGCCTTCTTCTGACCGCTGTGTTTTCTCACATTACACGCTCGATTAACTCTAGGACAGGCAAAAGGCTTGCTAATCGCTCTACCCCACGGGAGGCCATCTGGGGAACCCGGGTCTCAGCGTCGGGCATAGACCTAGCCTCTACTCAGGAAAGAGATCTGGGAATTGAAAAACAGGCCAAGTTCTGCTCCGCCGGCACCGTCCAGTTCTGCTCCGCCGGTACCGTCCAGTTCTGCTCCGCCGGCACCGTCGACTTCTGCTCCGCCGGTAGTGTCGACTTCTGCTCCGCCGGCAGCGTCGACTCTCGCCTGGCCGAAGGAATCCTACGCCGATGCCGTATCGGACACCTGCCCGTCGGACACTATCCCTAAGTCCCTACTCGCGGGCTTATCTGGTCGGCAGGTGGAGAGGGCGCCTACCACAAAGTCATCGCAGGCATCCCGACGTCGTGGCTACTCGAGTGACTCTAGGGCTCTAGCCCGACCACAGTCCACCTCAGCTGGTGGCCACAGTGACCTCGACTCTGAGGGCTTCCGCCTGGTGCAGAGAAAGAAGAAGAGGTCCAGGGCTGTGGTGGGTACGGCGGTGTCGTCCAGTCTGTCTGCGGTTAAGTCAAGACCAGCGGAGATCTTTGTGACGCGCCTTGAACTGGACACACTGACTCAGGATGTTGAAAGGTACTTGACTGATAACTTGTCGCAGAAATGCGCAGTGTCCTGTTCTAAACTAACCACAAAATACGATGGGTATTCTTCGTTCCGTGTCTCTGTTGACTACAATGCTCTGTCGGAAGTCCTGTCCCCATCTTTCTGGCCATGTGGGATCCTAGTGCGCCGGTTTCACAGTAGGCGACGCTCTTCCACTTCTTAACTATGGAACAGATAAGTAAACTGAATGTTGTATCATACAACTGTCGATCTGTCAAAAACTCTTTACAAACTGTGAAGGACCTATGCGTTACCGCCGATGTTATTTTGCTACAAGAACACTGGCTTTTGCCAGACGATTTATGATATCTATCTAACATAGATGGAAACTTCCTTGCCCATGGTACTTCCCCTATAGATATGAGTGAAGGTCTGATTCACGGCCGACCCTACGGCGGCGTGGCCGTCCTTTGGCGGAAATCAATTGGTGCATTTGTCAATATCGACGACCTCAATGATGATCGCATTTTAGCTTTAAGAATTAATTCTGATGGCAAAGAGCTTCTGATTATCTGTGTGTACATGCCAACGGAATCTCACAATCACACCGAGATTTTTATGGAG